>NW_007727746.1:108416-126321 GCF_000696425.1 Galeopterus variegatus | reverse complement strand
TACTTTTTTCTCCCCAAGATTAAATGACCACACTCTTACCTCCAGGCCTCATCCCTGCAAGCGCAGAGCTTTGCCTATTAAGCATGCCACAGGGAGAAATTGCATACAATCTGTTGACAGCCTGCTCCAAAAGAGAGGATTCAAGCTCACTTCTTTCTCCTAATCTTAGTAATCCTATGAACCACTCCTCTTTCCACATGGAAAAATGAGTGAAGATTGTAGACAAAAAGGGAAGTTGCCTTTCCAGCAGAATTCCCTCTCATAAATTAGAGTAAATTTTCACTGGAAACATGTAAATAGGGAATTAGGGTCCTGCAACACCTGGTTTCTGCTTTCATCATGATGGAAGTTTTCAGAGAATGGTAAAACTTTCAGGCCCTGTACTAGAAAGGTAGACTATTCTACTAGGAAACAATAGGCACTTCTGTATTTTTCTTTCTTTCCTCTCAAAACACATCTCTTCTCTCCATGGCTAAGAAGAAAAGGACAGAATACTCATGTTTAATGTAGAAAAATCTGACTTACACTCAAATTGCTGCTATTTTCTCAGAAGAGCCTCTCATGGAACTTACAAATCTACCATAGAGTAATTTTGTATATCACATAAATTGACATAAAGACTGAAATCCAACTTGTGAATTTTATCATCTAACCACATCTACATATTTCTAACCAGAAAGACATTGTTTGCAGGGGAAGAAATGCAATATTTTGCCATCTGTTCCTTGAAAGTAGAGGAAATAAGAATAAACTATTAGATTAATGAATATTCAAATTTATCTCTGCATTTTAATAAGAACATTTAAAAACTCTGCATAATTTAGAGTTTTTCACTATATATAAAGCAAATTCGTTAAAGAGAAAGATTTTTTGAAGCAGGTTTTCTTCATCCTTAAAAGGCAGTCAAAGAATCAAATTAAAGCAGCATCTGGCTATCTGCTTTGATCCAAGTTAGGAGAAGGGAATAATTAGAAAGGATTCTAACTTTATTGTGTTTCCCATGGCTAAAAAAATCTTCAGGTCTGTGTCTCATACACCTTCTTTCTAGGAAGAGGTGCTGGTGGAGGACTGGGGCTCATAATTTCTGCCTCCTTGATGACCAGATGGTCTGAAAACCTGAAGAGTAAACGTGACTCCCCCATCACTCACATACCATCTTTCTTCTCTTTGCTGTCAAAAGCATAACCTCCAATCTTGATGCCTGCAGCATTCTAACCCAAGGGACGTACTGAAAAGTGGGAGATATTTTGTAGCATCTCATTTTAATACAGTATTGCCTGAATAATTGTCATTTTCTTCATTAATTGGAATGAAACACAAAGACCAGTGGAGATTGTAGAGAATTGTGGAATGTGCAACCTAGATTGTCATCTAATTTTTGTTTTCCATTTTAGAGTAAGTAAAGGGTAATTGTTATAAATTATGAACATATTAGAGAATAATAGAGAAGTTTATGTGATTGCTGGCATTGTCACCATCAATGTATATTTAAGTCCAAAGTAATATGAAAAGTGTGAAAGCAAATCTAGATTTTAAAAAAGGAATTAACTACTGAAAATATATGAGCATAATGAATTCTATATACATCTGCAAGAAGTAGGGAAGAAAAAATAGGTTTTTTATATTTTAAATAATTAATTACCTCATTATTGGTAATGCACATATTTTACATAATTATAACATATGTTGTAAATCTAAGCAAATTATTGAGTGGTGGCTCTCTGTCAATTGTGTGTACTAGTAAAGCTTCAGCCCAAACATTGACTCATGAATATGTGTAGAAAGGTAAAATTGCAAATAATGTTTTTAACCCAAATACATTATCCAAGCACTGAAAAAAATAGTAGCAGATGAGGATTGTGCTCTGACTAAGCAGTATTGGGGTGGGTGGGGGCAGTGTAAAGAGGCCAACATTGTAATTGCAAGTGACTCTCTAAAGTCTGGTGAATGTCATGTGTATACAAAATGAATTATCAGTAATAGAATTATACTTTAAGTATGAATTAGCATTCCTTATGTAATTAGTTATTTAGAGAATTCTCACTGAAAACTTAATAAACTTTGGAAAATGTTCTTAATTGCAGCATAGCATTGCTGTATCACCAGCTGTCCCATTATATCACAGCATTCCCAAGTACCCGCTGATCTATGTAATGCTGAAATTATTTCTTAACCAACAATAAAATTGTACTTCAGAAAACATCATACTTTATTCAGTCAATGTAAAGGCAGAGAAAATACCTCTATGTTTTTAATCTGTAAAGTAAAAATTGGACTATAGATATATATGAGAGTACTTTAAAAAGTTCATGGAAAATAGAGCTAAAAGAAAAGATAATAGGAACTTTTTCAAGTACACTCATATATCTTTGTTTTGGTTTCAATGAGAATGAAGTTCAAATTGTTATTGAAAATTCTATAATGATTAATGCCAAGTTCCATAAATTAGAGAGAAAAATTAAAATTTAATAGATTAGCATCACTAGCCTCCTCAGTCAGGTAAGCATGTAACCCAGAGTTTAGAACCCATCAGATGGGGAGATGGACCCAAAGACTGTTCCACAGTGCGCTGGCTCTTCCCATCTTTCAAAGGGTCACACAAATTCTTAGCCCATCTTTTCATCTGTAAAAATGTGCTCTCAGTCAGGTCTTGTGAGAGAAATGAATAAAGAGATGAAGAGATCAGCAAACTTCCTGCTTTTATGTAGGACATCTTCATACAACCTGATTTTCTCATTGTTTGCATTGTTTTCGTATTTGGCTAAAATGTAGTGAGTAAATGATCATACTTTATTTCCAAGCAATGATCGAATTGGATGGAGATGATGTGAGAGTATCCTCCAGAGGAAAATATGCTGAAAGGGACATTGTGCAGGTAAGAAATTAAATCTTTTCCTACTTCACTATTACCAGACAATATCACTGGGATCCTTAACAAAATTAGAAGCTAGAAATGTAACAGAATTTTTAATGATGCTTATCTATTCATTATTTAGGCCTCAACGAAGACTAAATATATTTTTAAGCAGCTGATATGTATTCAGAGTGAATGAACTTGGCAAAAATACACCAAAGAGATTGTAGACATTTTCATATTTTCTCCGTAAATTCTGGTTAGAAAATGGAGAAATAGATCCTAAAATTATACTCTTACAATATATATAAAAATTATATATGTAATTATATATAATATATAAATTTTATGTATAGAAAATGATAGAATAAAAAATGCTTAATGAATGCCTTTTATTCTGGGAGTAAATACGAAGAAAACAATGAGTAATCAATAAATATAATTAAAATATATAATTGTAAGCAAGGGATTTATTCCATGAAATAGTTGCTTACTTTAGAGTCTCCATCTCTTGCTTAATGAATGCCTTTTATTCTGGGAGTAAATACGAAGAAAACAATGAGTAATCAATAAATATAATTAAAATGTATAATTGTAAGCAAGGGATTTATTCCATGAAATAGTTGCTTACTTTAGAGTCTCCATCTCTTTTAGTATGTCAGAAGGGAAAAGAGGCTGTAAGGTATACCTTTTTAAATAGGAAAAGGAAGAAGGTCTCAATATCATTTAAGCACGTGATATAAAAAGTTTTGGAGGAACAAACAATGGACTTCAATATTATTACTTAAATAATAACCTAAATATTCACCCATAATATAATCATTAAGAGAATGTAATTTAGAATCATAGAAAATTTGGTTTAAATTCTGTCTCCTCCACTGTGATAACTTTCTAAATTTCAGTGTTGTGGTGGATAGATAGCATTGTTGTGAATATTAAATGAGGTAACACATATAAAATACATTTCTGAAATAGGACTCAGTAAAAAATCAACAGAAAAGATTAAAGTAATTTGAGGAAGAAATGAGATAAAATAACATGTAAATATGACAATTTAAAGAGTCATGTTGATAAAGAAAAAAAGCATTGTTTTTCATTAGTCAGCAAAATTAAATTTTAAAATAGAGACATTTGTATAATCACTTCTAAAAAGATAATTGGATATGATTTAAACTTTTTAACATAATGTACTTGGTAGAGTAAAATGCACACACATATAAATAATTAGTTTAAAAGCATCTGACAAAGGGAATGTGTGATGTGGTCATCTATTTAAGAATCTGATAGTTTTTCTTTTTGTAATTAGACATATGATTATTCACCTTAACCTCATCAGCATAACTACAGGTCCAAGTAATTACACTTTATCTAAAAGCTCTTCATAATGTCTGGCTCACAGTTCCCAGAAAATCAAATTACTGAAAGTAAGTATGAATTTGAAGTCCTTTAGAACGTGTTATGTTGCTGTTGTAATGCATTCTTTTACAAAGTTAGCACAGGTACCTCATCTCTCATAATTTAATCTAAATTATAAGAAACTTAATTCTCATAATTAAGAGAAATGCTGCTTAAGAGAAACTTGGTATTACTTTCTCTCTTAAGAAGTAGCTAAGATTGCTCACATCATTAAGTTTTCCTTTATGAGGGCCAATATGTTATGTTAATGACAACCAACAGTCATACCTATTTGCATTTTTAAAATTAAAAATGTCATTGATCATAAACCTAGTCTCTCAATTAATATACTATGTTGGAAAAAATACTGAGACCCAGATGATCTAAGAAATTATGATTTTGAACACTCTGATCTTGAACAAGTCAATAAATCTTTCTCACCTTTTGTTTTCTTATCTGTAGACTCCAAATTCTTTTATCTTTGCTCCTTCCATGATGTGAGTCTCAGAGGAAGTAACAAACACAAAATACAAGTGTACTTCAAAAAGTTTGTGGAAACATAGAATTAAAAGATAATACAAATATTTCCATGAACTTTTCAAAGGCCCCTCATACTTTGTTGCCTACCAACATAGGCATATTTTAGTGTAATTATGTAAGTTTCCTCTTCTTGACAGTCAGAATCCTTGAGACCGTTCTGTCACTGTAAAGTATCACTGGGATCCCCAAAGATTTGAATATACCTGGGGATATATGCTAACATTGAAGGGATTCTGGCACATAACGTTGACCGGAAAGAGTGGTGGGGTCTTACACATACTGAACTGGAATTAAAATGTCCCCAGAGAAATAGTAGCCCTCTGAGTGACAGTGACATTCTGAGTTACATTTCTACATTTATTTAAGGAGATTTGATTCACTCTTTTCTAATTTTATAGAGAGATTTCTAAATGGTGTTTGATCTTTTCAAAATAGTAAGCAAGTCAATCATTTACATAGGACAGCATGTCGAAGACTTGGCATCCTCTGTCTTGCCTTGAATGAGTTAAACATTTCACCACCAAAATTCTCCAGGATCTACCAGTCACTAAAAAGGCTTCTAAATGAGTAATTTTCAACAACAGAAACATCTTGAATACTTAGAATATTGGGGTTGTAAGGGCACAGCAAGGATAATGTCAATTTTCCCATGGTAAGAAAATATCTATAAACAAACTGGCTTAAAACATGATCAGAAAACAAGATCTATTTAGGCTCTCTTACCTTTTCGTCTACTTTGCATTTCTTATGTTTTGAAGCTAATCAAGTCAGTACATCACAAGTGAAATCCCAGATTCTTAAGTGGACAAACAAAAGCCTAAGCCTGCAAATAGTAGGAGGCAGCTGAGGTGCAGCAGAAAGTTGGGGACACTAGATGGGGTTTTCATTATTACAAATCTTAAATGGCTTCCAACTTTTTCATATAATGGTAATATTTAACCTTCTAAGTGCTTCAGGTGCTGGTCAGGATAAGATCTATAGCATGACCTCACTCAATCCTTAATTAACTTTCTGTGACAGATTACTGCTTTGCTTACTGCATTTTACAAAAGAGGAAATGAAGCTCAATTCCTCTTGTCCATAGTCACACAGCTAATGAGAGTGGAACCAGGATTTAATTCTAAAATGTCTGATTCTAAAATTCTTAACAAGTATTCTATATAACATTGATTATAATACCTAGCCATGGCATTTAAGATTCTCTATGACCTAATTCTAGGCTTCCTCTTTAGCTGAATACACACGCAAACACACTAAACTTTGTACAAATTAACTATTTTTGAATCACCCATTCTTGCTTTTATTTATTTTTTCATTGTTTTACCTTTGCTCTTCCTCCTCATCTGTGCTGACTGAAATCCTACATTTTGAAATTTCCCACTCTACTGCCTTTCACAAAGCCTTCTCCAAAGCCCCAGTCCCCACCCCTGAACTAATGTTCCCTTTCTTTCACACTGTTCCCATCTCATTTTATATCTTTTTAAAAACATTGGCCATTTTTGTCTTATACTTATTTACAGATAAGAAAACTGAGGCCCAAGATAGGAAGTAAAACAACTTATGCTAAGTTATTTAGGTCAGAAGTTGGGAGATCCTGACTTCCAACAGAGCTCTAATTCCAAAACCTGTGTTTTTTAAAAATTACAACACACCACTACTAACTACTGTCCTAAAAGACAAAATTCTAATGAAGATTATTATGATCTATTCCCTTTTTCATATTACAGTAGTGGCTTATACATCAGAGTCAGATCCATTTGGGTTAAAATAATGACTCTGACACTTATGAATATCTGATTTGAGGTAAGTTAATTAAACTCTCTAAGTTTCAGTTTTCTCTTATGTAAATTCAAAATATATAAGGCATATGACATTGTGCTAAATTCTTTAGCAGAAGGCCTCCCAGCTACCAGTTGCTCAATAAATGCATTAATATCAGTATCAGTTATTATTAGTAGTATGTTGGCACCATTCAATAGGACAACTTTTTTTATGTCACTATTCATAGTAGCTATACCTTGACATATGACACTGGAATCAGTCTTATGTGTGATTATATCTCATTGCCTCAAGATTCAATCTCATATGACTATAGTATAAACAGTAAGCAGGATGCATTCCTATGGTTGTTGTCCTAAACCTTAAGTGATTTATTTTCTTATGAGTCAATATATGTTAAGGCTTTCTATTTGTCTGTTTGTGCTATGGATTGGCCATTGTGTATAATGCAATGCCATTCCTCCTGGCTGCGTGCAGCTGCTGGCCAGCCTATCATTTCCTTAAAAATTATATTTAAATCATATTTTCCATTAAAAGATGAATAATAACCTTGGAGGCGTAGACTTGAAAATCACTAATGGAGCTCTGCACAGTAGGAACAATCAAGCAAAATTGAGCAGAATAGCAACTAAAAGCCCATTTGCCCAAACTGATTCAAACTTGTTTTCACAAATAAGCGAAGGCAGCCATTAGGGCAACTATGTGGAATATTTTCCTTACACTGGGTGGATGCTGAAAAAAGATTTAGAGTATCAAGGATACTGTGTTTTCTATAGAACAGAATGCATTTATTGGTATTCTTCATATAAAGGCAGCCATTAGGGCAACTATGTGGAATATTTTCCTTACACTGGGTGGATGCTGAAAAAAGATGTAGAGTATCAAGGATACTGTGTTTTCTATAGAACAGAATGCATTTATTGGTATTCTTCATATGAATGTGATAAATTAGTGCAAAGTGAAAATTGATTTATTCTTCTAAACTGAACATTTCAAGGGTCTAAGTTAATTTATGGTCAATATGCATTGACAAATACGTGGGAATTATTTTGAACAAGAGGTTCCCAGGTACACAGATCAAAAATGAGTGAGTAAGAGACGATACACAGAGTGGTCTAAGAAGTTGAGTGGAAAACTATTATGGTAGAAGGATATGAGCAATCTTCCAAGAAGAAAGGGCACATGTCACAAAAACTAAATTTGACACCAATAAGAAATACAGGAAAGGAAAAGTCACTTTTCTTTCTCATTTCTTACTTATAGAGTGTGACATGACTGAAGAAATGAGTGTTCCTTTGGAAAAGGTTTAGATGAATTTAGGTTAGTGAGTAGAAAGTTCTCACATGTTTTTTCTATTCTCATCATACATGTGGGATGAAGTATATTTCTGTTAATAGCAGGGACTTGCTATGACAGTGATTCTCAACCTGGGGGGCAAGGTCCCCTGATATTCAAGGGTATATTAGATTTAAGGGGCATTCTGTGCTCCCACCTAACAAACCTAAGTTAAATGTGATATATACTACCACCCTAGGTTGAGACCTAGGATTTTTTTCTTACCCATTATTTAAAAACATGTTTTGAAGATGAGCAGAACTGTATGTATTGTGAGAACAATGATTATGATGCTTAGTTTTGACATTCCAGAGTATCATAAAATTCTTTAAAAAGAATTTTAATTTACCTCAATGAAAGAAACATCAGCACATCCTGTAGCATTTGCTGAAAAGTGAAACAAGTATTTTAAAATAACAAAAGTCCAGGAATTACTGTTTTAGATGAACTAGTATTAAACTTAAAATTGATAATAATATTCTTTGTATTTAATGTTTTATATGAATTTAAATAGAAAACTATGAAGAATATAGCTTTATATTGATCACTTAACTATAAATTGGTGATTAGAAATAGTAATGGTGATAATGACAGCTATCATATATAGTACATGAGTTGAACACTGTTTTAAGCACTTTATATGTTAACTTACTTAACACAATGACACAGTGAAGTAGGTATTATAATTATTATCCTCGTTTTATAGATGAGGAAACTAAGGCAAAGAGTGGAAAATAATTCATTCAAGATCATGCGGGTAACAAGTAGCACAACGAGGCTTTGACCCTGGGAAGTCTAATTCCAGAGGTTTCTGAGAATAGAGAGTAAAAAAGTAAATGAGTTTAATGTCCATGGTGTAGAAGAAAGGTAAAGAATCAAATGAAAATATAAGACCAAGGTTGAAGTAAAGGTAAAACAAAAGCAGGTGAGATCTCCCCTCTCCATAGAGAAGCCTTAACTGTGTGTCATAGATGTCATTTCCCTAAAATGTGCCTATTAGCCACACACATTTTCAAAACAATGAACTCTTTTTAAAAAAGATAGTTTAAAGAGAGCTGCATGTGTACGAACCGTACCAACATGACTAAATGTTAATTTTTAAAGTGCTATGCATTTTAAAATAAGAATGAAATAAACCAGTTATAATTAGATACTTTTTCTTGTTAATTCTTAATTACATTGATTCTTATTTTCTCCCATTTCTAATCATACTTTCAAAAGTATTTTATTTCAAAAGAAAATAAACCTCAACTTGTTTCTTTCTGCACCTCTTTGATTTTTTGTTAAAAATGTCGTCTTGTCCATAGCGAGATAATGTGACTTTGCAAAAGTTTACATTATTTTATTTCAAAAGAAAATAAACCTCAACTTGTTTCTTTCTGCACCTCTTTGGTTTTTTGTTAAAAATGTCGTCTTGTCCATAGCGAGATAATGTGACTTTGCAAAAGTTTACATCTTCCTGGTTCTCTTCTCAGGTGAAGATATATTCACTGTTAGTTTTTCCCTACCCTTAGTTAGCTACCTTCAGGGGTAAGAGAAAGATGTGTCACCTTTCTGTTACACATTTCTAAAAGCTGTTCTGAGTTTTCCTCCTGGTAGCAAGACAGGTAGGGGAAATTAGATCATATAGTTATGCTTCTGCCTACAGTGTGTCTTACTTTAATAAGACAGGAATAAATTTTCCACTCTACTTTAAAAGAAACTGCTTTCACTGCATAAAAAGTATTACACCTGCTATTTTATTTCCTAAAGTTTTAACTTGGTTTACCTATGGCAACCTGACTATTTTGAAGGCTGCTTCCTCATAACAGTTGTTTTCTAAAAGCGCATCTTGAGTAACTATTTAAATCAAAAACAAGTCTTTCAAAATAAATTTAAAAGTTATAATATAGTATGAGATGGAAATGTTCTTTCTCTTTCTCTGGAGAAAAAAGTATTTAATTTAAACTTTAAATACTATACTCAGAAATTGTTCAACATTCTAAAATGTCTTAACGGTGCCTTTTCTCTGAAGACCTAAAATTACTGTGCTCCCAAACTATCACAACATTAACAGTTCCAATCACTTCCGAGTTGCTTCAAGAATCATGTCCCTGAAGGGAAATTGAACTAATACCCTCATACAGCACAGTGCTTATTAACTCAAGTAACCATTATAAATGAGAACAGAATCAGTCAATCTATTGTCAGAGTGTTTGGTGTTGAGCTGTTAAGGGCTCTCACTTAATTAGTTATATAAAGATAGAGCAATCATTTTTATATGATGTAAAAATAATAATGTGATATTTTTCAATATGAAGTCTACCAAAATCTTATGTTGAGATCTTTTTACTTATTTATTTATTTATTTATTTATTTATTTATTTATTTATTTTGCCTTCCCGAATCATAGATATAAAAAAATCAACATCCGGGGCAAGATTCAATGTACCAAATATTTCAGGTTCCTATTAAAATGAGATGTGTGAATTTTATATTCATTGTCCATGTGGTTTGATGTTCTGGTAATACTTTAAAATACTTTAATGTTTTTAAGACTCTTTAACAGTATATACTTTTTTTAATCCCTGAATTGGGTAATTGTTTCTTACCCTGCATTAGGTAATATTTCCACATCAAAAGCTGTATTAGGCATGAATTAACTCTATTTGACAGGAAACCTAGTCCCAGAAAGGTTAAGAGTCTACTGAGAGTCAGGCTGGGTATAGAATCCCAAACTGCAGAACCCATATAACAACATAATGGGCATATCAGGATTGGGTAGCATGAGTTATCGGAGGAAAAACATAGAATAGAATCACATTCCTTTCTAAATAAAGCATAGATTAGTAAGGTTTGGTCACTGTTATAGCTATTTGTAGTATATCAAATATTTTTTAAATGTGTAATTGTTATCCATCTCACTATTACTCTGGGTTTCTCTGATAATCCTACAACCAAATGTTTGCATGGGCTGATTTTTTTATCTATTACATGGCTTACTAAAGTCTGTAAAATAACTTTTTTTTTCACCTCTGTTATAGTTTGTGCCATTCAGGGATTACATTGACAGAAGTGGAAACCACATCCTGAGCATGGCTAGATTGGCTAAAGATGTCCTAGCTGAAATCCCTGAGCAGTTTCTCTCCTATATGAGAGCCCGAGGAATCAAGCCATCACCTGCGCCTCCGCCATACACCCCGCCTACACATGTGTTACAGACTCAGATATGACTGTGCTCCCAAATGCTCACGTTAACTCCACATCAGTTAGAACTGCTGAGTTCATGCTTTGTGCCTGGTGCTCTGTACTGAACCAGGGAATGAGAGACTTTTCTCAGTTTGGTTTCAGCAGTACTGGTTAATGTGCTTTCTTGGATCCAAAATTAATTCTCTTCCTAAACCAAAACTGTAAATATGGTTGTTGCATGAGCAACAGAAAAATTGTTAAAATGCTTGAAGCAAAGTACGGATGTCTTCTCTTAATTTTTAATTTTTTTTTTGACAGAAATAGCTAATTTCCAATGTATTGTTGGGAAAAAGCACAAACTATGTTTTTAACTCAAATACTGTCCTCGACTGCTATGTGTATAGGAAAGCAGTCTCTCTGTATCAATGTTTACATGTTACTACTTTTTAAATTTCAATACTTTTATAACTGTTCTTAAGAGTTTTGAATATTGAATCCTTTGTCTTCTAAATTGCAATAGCTATAATCACAAGAGCAATATCTCTTTGAATGACTGTCTGGACAAATACAGTTGCAAATAAGGGAAAGGAAAGATGCTTGCATATTTCTTGGTAACTGAATTGTCTTAAGAAGCTACACCTGCTTAGTAATCAGTTTCTCTGCGATGTTTGCCAAGTGTGGGAGTAAGCTTAGCAGATATGTATCCTGTGAGAACATGCATTTTTCATGGAGTTTGGGCTCTAAAATTTAGGCTGCAGTCTGTTTATGTTTTGTAACGCTAAGTAGAAATAATAAAACGTCAAACAACGTGAACTGTAAATGCACAGAAAATATTTTGTATAAAAAGTAGCATCCTTATATTATAATGCTATTTAGAAAGACTAAAACCAAGAATATTTAACTGTGAATCATGTAGCAGATGTTTTAAACTTTTTATTCCATTATATCTTGTCTAGATATTTTAATTCAAAGGGATCCCGGCTGTCTTGATTGGAATCTGTTATCACCATTCCACATTGCCACGCAGGGTTCACGGGCCGGAAGTCTTTTGTCAAATCCCCAGTTAAATAAATACAACCACGTGACTTAGTGCACAACACATTTGTGAAATAACCTATATACTGACCTGCCTGTCCACAATTAATTGTAAGGAGTTTTTGCATGTACAGTTTTTACAAGAATTACAGTTTTGTGAAGTTGTGTCTAAATTAAAGTATTTCTTTAGAACAAATGGCCTTAAATTCTCACAGAATTCCTGGAAATGATTGTGAATTGCCTTCAAATAATAGAAAAGTGTATTTATTTATTTATTTTTCTTTTGTGTCAACAATGTAACTGCTTTATAACATTTTTTCCTTACCAATACTCTGTTTACTACTTGGTTTATTTCTACTGTATGTTGTTCTCTTTGTCCCAAGTTGACCTAAGGTGATTTTTATAAGCATGAAACAATTTTATTGGAAAGAAAAATATGTACATCCACTTATCTAACGGTATCAATGTTATATAACTATGTAATACTAAATTGTCCATTTTTAAGTATATTAAAATCTGTAAGAGGATAACTGCTCAATACATTTCATGTATGAAAGACATGGAGTCTAATGATTTCATTTACTGATCATAAATATGCCAGTACAGTTTATTAACCTACAGTTTTTTTTTTATTTACCTTCAGTCTGAAATACAAAAATAAATAGCATCAATATTCTTTCTTTCTTGTCAGACATCAGTTATTTTTCTTTGGATTGACCAGGGAAAATGGAAGATGTATTCTTTCTCCGGGAGAGGGTGGTTAGTACACGAGGCGGTAGTTGATTGGCCGGGGGCGGGTAATGATTTCTGATAGGCTGCACCTTGGCACCGGCGAGATTGTTAGGACCCGGAAGAGAAAAGCGCCGTGTTTTAGGGAGTGCCTCCTTTGGGGTCTTCTATGGGGCCTTACACAGATGACTTGCTGATGTACACCGTGCAGGTAGCCTACAGGTGTACATGCTTTGGTGGTGCACAGTGCCAGGGTACCTGGGGTTCCCATCATCCAGAATCTTCACTGGCCAACCTCAGGATACTACACAAATATTCCCACTTTTTAAGGACATCTTGACTGAGAAACACAGGGAAGCCATTTATTACAGAGATTATTTCTCAAGTAACAGGTTTTGCCTGTAATTCTTTTTCTACTTATATTCCCTAGTGTATTTATACTAAAATGAAAGTGCACCACATACAATTCCATGACAGTTGCACTGTGGAATGTGAGATTCAGAGGAATAAGCCATGGGTGTCTCGGTGTATGTTTATAATGCTTAATATTTGGTCATCCTAGCAATGTTCACATCCTAGATGTCAAGATTTCAACCTGGAGTCAGGAGGCATCAAATAGAAGTCCTTGTTCAATGGAAAGTGGAGTAAGTGCCCATAACAAAATTGTTTCTCTTTAAATTGATGTGACCCCCACAACCATTTTATCATAAGGAAATCTTATTTATTTGTAATTAAACGAAGTATACTATCCTCAAAGACATAATAGTTCTAATTCATATCACAAACTTCTGAACAGTTTTTTTTTTTTTTTTTTTTTTTTTTTTTTTTTTTTTTTTTGTTTCTCTTTAAATTGATGTGACCCCCACAACCATTTTATCATAAGGAAATCTTATTTATTTGTAATTAAACGAAGTATACTATCCTCAAAGACATAATAGTTCTAATTCATATCACAAACTTCTGAACAGTTTTTTTTTTTTTTTTTTTTTTTGTCTTTTGTCTTTTTTCGTGTCCGGCAATGGATCGCAACCCTCAGTGTTGCCCCCGTACCGGACCGGGGACCGGCAACGGGATCGCAACCCTTGGGGTCGCTCCTGCGCCTCGCTCAGCCAGTGAGCGGGAACCGGTCCGTATGTGGGATCCGAACCCTCGGGCGGGAGCGCCACCGCGCTTCCCAAGCGGCGCACTATCCAGTGAGCCACCGGGCCGGCCCTTCTGAACAGTTTTTGAGGAAACATTTCAAACCTTGGTAAGGCAGGGTTGTTGCTTATGTCATAGTCTTATCAGCCCACTCCCCAACCCTAACATCTGATCTTGCTCTTATTTCCAAGGCCTTGAAGATACTCTGAGTGTCAAAATCTAAGAGAAAAATGACCACAGGGCTCTTATAGTGGAAAGAGCAAAAGCAAGCTGATATGAAATTTGCTTATTTAGTTTTAAAGCAACAGTGGCCATGACCTCATGATTTTCTCATCACAAAGTTATTCACTGATTTAATTTCCATGAAACAGGCCTGCTGGGCATTCCTAATGTATTTAGATAAGCTAATTTCATACAGATAGGATTTGCTATCAGTCAAAGGGGTGGATACCATTGACCTTACAAATTAGGAGGAAGGAGGAAGGAAGGAACATGCTTAGAGTTGCCCAAAAAATAGCTACTCTTTCAGAGATCTTCCTCCCTTTACAAAATAAGTGAATTAAAACAAGTTATAAGACTGATTCAGTAATTTTGACCCAGAACAACCAGTCTGACTCTCTTAGATTTTCAACAAGATACTGCTGACTAGAAATATCAGATATAGCCCCTTTTAAATCTTTAACAAAAAAAAAAATTAAATCTGAATCTACTTTAAGTTATTTCACTATCATTTTCAAAAATAGGAAGAGAAATATTCTATAATTTAGAAACTGGCAAATTTAGCATGCATTTTAGATAATCATTCTACACTAGAAAATTTTAAAGAAAATGGTTGAGCCCTGAGAAAACAAAGCATTATCACGAGAAACTCCTTTGGGTTCATCAAAAACCAACTTTCTAGCCCCTAAACATTATACAGACCTGACCAAAAAAAAAAAAAAAAATCTGTGGTATCAGTTTGCAAATCCTTAGTTAGGTTTTCAAATGGCAGTCTTGAAAGATGAAGAATTAGCAGTACCTTTAATTTTTCAATTATTTTCTGAGATATTTAGTAGTTTTAAATCAATGATCCATATTCTAAGTCTAAAGGATTATAGACAAATATGTGCTTGGTGTCTTCCATAGGCTGTTTATTATTTTTTACTTATATTTTTATTTTTGGCAGCTGGTCAGTATGGGGATGCCAACCCCTTGACCTTGGTGTTATCAGCACCATACTTCTGTAGACTGTTCATAAAATTGCTAGAAGCTTCACCAGAAGGAGCAAGACTCAACAACATGCCATATGTTCGGAGTCAAAAGACATGAGTTTCCATTTCAGCAGTCTGATTTTGGAAAAATATCACATAAAAAAAATTCCAAAACCAGATTTTTATTTTCCATATAATGTGGTGATATTTCCAAGGGTCCTTAAAGTACTATCCTTCTGTGATTCTCTCACAGATAGAAGTTACTTTATTGGAACACACCCTGAAGCGTGGCCCTTGCAGAGCTGGATGGGAGATGATTGAATGAACTTGAGGTACTGAGTTATCAAAGTGCTTTCTGAGAGATTGTGCAGCCAGTGAAAAATCTGTTTCTTATTTAATAAGGCAGGTTATTAGCTTCGCCATCACTCCATGTCAGTCACATATTATCATCGTTCTGTTCACCTGAGAACCCAGAGGGTGTGGGAAAGATGGGAGAAAAAGCCAAAGCCCCATTGCTCTGTGGAGGTCTCTGAGCTCAGTAGTATGTACCCTCATGCCTGTTTCCCTCAAAAAGAGGGCTGCTGGGCACACATTTCCTAATAATCTTCTGGATGTTCGTCCGGTGCTGTCTCTATACTTTGAGCATTTGCACTAAAAAAATACCAAAGCCACTCAAAACAAAGATTGCTTACTAGGTATTTAACTTGATGGATTGCATGCATGCTCTCTGCCTGACTGCATATCCAACCTTCTTTACTTAGGTAACTGCTGTTACTCTTCAAGCGAGTCCATTAGCATAATTTCTTCATAGAGGCCTTTCCTGAAGATAGACCAGATCCGGACTGAATCTCCTTGCCGTGTATTCCCACGGCACCTGTTGTTATCCTTCTGTCATTATCCCGTTTGTAATCACTTGCTGGTTGTCTGTATTTCAGTTTTGTCCATCAACCCCATGAGGGCAGGAAGCAGGAAAGTCTTTTCATTCATCTATTTCTAACACATATAACACAGGGACTGGCTCTAGGTAGGTCATCAATGGAATTATGAAATAAATTAAATCAAAAGAGTGCTTATTAAGAATTTTACATTAACAACTTGTATTTTAAGTTAAGTCTGAATTTTGAAGTATCCAGACTGAGAGAGAAGATCTATAAAATCTCAAAGCAGCACCAAACCTCACTTTTCCCATATTTATTCATTCTTCCTTCTAAGCCAGAAGTGTGAAATGGAATGAATAGAGATCAACAGCTTCTCTTTTTCCACCTGCTCTCAGGGCTAATTAGCAGTGAAACGGTCAAAAGGCAGGCAGGCAGCAGGAAAGAAAAGATTGATGAAGCTTTGACACAATCTGATAGCTACTTGGTCCTAACTCAGGATAGACTGAGGAGAAAGTATTCACAAGATGCCAGGATCTTGTTATGTCTGCTCTGAAATTTCCTTTGACCAAGCATGCTAAACAAAGCAACAGAAAACAAAATAAGATAAAATGAAATAAAAGTCTTTCAAGCACATTGGTCTACATCCTCTCTTACAAATGAAAGCAGCAAGAATTTATATTTTAGGTGCTGAAAAGGTATATGGAATCTTTACATTCATATTTTATGTGTGTCTCTGTGTATCTCCAAGTGGATTGTGTATGTGTGTGGGGAGGGGGTGTGAATGCGTGCCTTTATTTGTGCATGTACCATATGTATGTGCAGACAACAGTAAATGTGGGGACAGTAAACAAGCATATGGAGTACAGAAGAAATGACAATGCTTTACAAGCATTTACAGCCTTTCCTGGTGCTGAGTATCTCTCCTGTACTGATGGCCTGTACAGAAAGTGGACAAGAATTCAGAAGGTTAGAACTTTGCAACTGCATTCATAATAGGACAGGTTGGCTTGCAAATCCTACTGTGCTAATATTTATGATTCTTAATGTATTCTTGCATCCTCTGCTTAGCAACAAGGGAGAAGGACTTAATGAATATGAATTTGACTGTGGGGGAAAAAAACGTGGAGGATTGTGGTTATTACATATTGACATTTTAGTTCAGAATTCCACCCACTAGTTAAGACTGAATTCCATTTAACTTTCTCAGAAGGAATGAATAAATCCTACCTGCATCCTCCATTAGATAATCTACTTTCTATGACCACCAGTATAATAATAATTTTGGTCTAGCATTTAATCACTTAGCACTATCTTGCATGAAACCTGTCTACACCTGTCAAAACTCTGCTCACCCACCAAGGCTCAGCTCAAATGCTGCTTTTCAGCAAAGCTTTCTTGCATTCCCTTTACTATTAGAAATTAATCCCTCTTTTTCCCCAGCCTGTATATAGTATTCTCTGCTTCTCTAGTGGCAGGCTCTGCATTTGCTGTGGGAAGGTCTTCCTGCAGTAACACTGTCGGGAGTCAATGTGTCTGACTGAGGTTCATTAACAGAAAGCCCATCTACCTAAAGATATGAGCCACATTCTTTGATACAATCTTTGTCAGAAATAAAAATAATGCTTTATCTCCCATCTGCATTACTCCTTTGTCCTATTTGTTTTATTGCTTCAGAGAAGAAAAGAGATGATTTATCCAGCTTCTCAAAGATCCCAAGTCTCCCGCGCCCCTGCCTGCAATGTTACTCTCCCCTGTAGCTCTGAGCAGTCATCCTTGACTGGGGTTCCCCCTACTTGGCAAGATAGAATCCACAATTCTTAGGTTGTGTTTTCCCCTAACACAGAGCCCTAGACAAACACTTG
>NW_007727746.1:107246-108230 GCF_000696425.1 Galeopterus variegatus | reverse complement strand
ATAGAATCCACAATTCTTAGGTTGTGTTTTCCCCTAACACAGAGCCCTAGACAAACACTTGGGTGCATATTGTTTATTAGGGAGGGAATCTCCTGGAGTAGGAATGACAGAGTCGGGAGAGGGAGGAATTAGGGAAACCATTATAAGGGTACGTTATCAAGATCACCACTGAAAGTAACAAGGCTCCCTCTTGCTCCCCAGACTTCAGAAGATCATGTAGTATGGTCCTCAGAATTGAATTACCAGCCTGAGGACCGACCAGGAGAAGTACATATCTGTAAGCTCCCATCTCCTACTGTTTAGGATTGCCTGCACTTCTGGGCTGCTGAGGCATGAGCAATGAGCTCTTCCAGTGTGTGTGGTGTTGGAGACTTCCCAGGGTGAAAGTTAAAGATGTGCAGTGCATGCTTGAGGCAAGACACTGTCTGCATAAGGTGAATTGAAGCCCACCTGGAAGCCAGCCATGGCTGGAATCAGAAGCGAGGCTAAGAGAATGAATTGGGTCATCAGAGACATATGAAACACATGGCCTTCAAGATCCACACTGAGCTGGCAATACCATATTTCCAGCCTTACTGCCACTTCTTCTCACTGGAAAGGCAACTTGTATTAAAGTGCAGGCAGTTCTACAAATACTGCATTCCGTTTCATACCCCATGCTTTTCCACACGCCAGTCCGTTCACATCCGCACTCCTGTTCCTCTTCCAAAGCTCTGCTTAGGTGTCTCTGCAGAAGCTAATCTCACCTTCTTTTACTTTATCTTATGTAACTTTTAATTGAGTATAACATATTTAAAAGTACAAAAATCATGAGCACATTGCCTGATGACTTTTCACAGATGAACACATCTATGTAACCACCACACGGTTCAAAAACATAACATTCCCAGCACCCCAGCAGCCCTTTTCCTCCCCACTAACACTGCAAACTCCTTCTCAAAGTTACGGCTATTTTGACTTTTATTGCCATAGGTTATTTTTGTC
>NW_007727746.1:104760-105681 GCF_000696425.1 Galeopterus variegatus | reverse complement strand
CTCAAATAGAAACAGTTCAGAACCATTTGCATGCAATTTAACTCAAAGAAAATTTTTAATATTTGACCCATTCTACTAGCTTTACCAGGAAAAGCATAAAGCTCAACAGAGATTTCACACTGTTCTGATCCCTTTTTGATATAATCAGTATTGCAAACAGCCGAGACTGTTTCTTTTTCCTGTCACATGATGGAAATCATTTCTCTAGTCTCAACATAAGCAGCAAGCCAGTAGAAAGATGCTATTTTTAGCACAAAATATCATTATAGGTTAGAAAAAAAANAAAAAAAACAGCTCTGAAAGCCTCAAACTGCTTTCAGTGGTTAATGTTTCTTCCACCCTCTGGTTAAAGTAAACTAACAAATGAAGACTTTGGCCTACCAGCCACGAGCACCCTGTACCTAGTTGAGCTTGCATTTGCTCTGCCTCATGCCTAGGGCTTTCTCCCATTTCCATGCAGTGATATGAAGGACCAGTCAACCATTTTAGTGACTTCCATGACTCCTTGTTTGTTTTTTGTCTTATAACGTCATTGCTTTGGTTACTATTTCCTGATGTTTTAATAAACTCTCAAGAAACTATCTTCAGGGCTGGCTGGTTAGCTCAGTTGGCTAGAGCACAGCCTTATAACCCCAAGGTCACAGGTTCAGTTCCCCATACTGGCCAGCCACCCCCCAAAAGAAACTATCTTCTCAGAACATGAAAATTTCTTACTCCTCTTTAAAGAGTGAACCTGCAATAACCTATACTCCACCAAATATCAGAAAAAACTAATGCATAAGTAAGGTATGTAGATTTATTTAACTCCAAAAGGGAAAAAGCAGGGTTCATTGTAAAGTTAGAAGAAAGCATATTTTGTATCAATATAAGAAATGTGCTTTTTTGAAAACCTTTCAACTACAGAGTAGCTTGACCACGGAG
>NW_007727746.1:96616-104117 GCF_000696425.1 Galeopterus variegatus | reverse complement strand
TCAATATAAGAAATGTGCTTTTTTGAAAACCTTTCAACTACAGAGTAGCTTGACCACGGAGGTCGCAAAGCTTCTCTTACTGGATTCATTTAACAGCAAAGCTGGGTGACCTGTTGGGGACATCATAGAAAGTTTTTAACAATATTTTTTTTATGAGATAACCTTAAAGTTTTAATACAAATAAGGTTGCTCTATTGTTATTTTCCCTCAAGTTATGCTTTTTCTAACATAATGCTTATATAAAAATAAACGTATAAGATATTAGTTACAATAGTATACTAATAGGATGGAACGTGTTTGGCTGTTTACTTTAGACTGGGCAGCCAAAGAATTAGTCTTTCAAGATCTAGGAGAAGAATCGCAAAGCTTCTCTTACTGGATTCATTTAACAGCAAAGCTGGGTGACCTGTTGGGGACATCATAGAAAGTTTTTAACAATATTTTTTTATGAGATAACCTTAAAGTTTTAATACAAATAAGGTTGCTCTATTGTTATTTTCCCTCAAGTTATGCTTTTTCTAACATAATGCTTATATAAAAATAAACGTATAAGATATTAGTTACAATAGTATACTAATAGGATGGAACGTGTTTGGCTGTTTACTTTAGACTGGGCAGCCAAAGAATTAGTCTTTCAAGATCTAGGAGAAGAACATTCCTTGAAGAGAGAGCAGCTAGCAAAAAGGCCCTGCGGAGCAAACAATTTATCACGGTACATGATCTGACAAAGGGCCACTGTGGCAAGAGCCTTGTGAGCAAAGACAGGAGAGACAAGAATGAAGTAGAGAAGCAGAACAGGTCTCTGATGTCCCACAGATTTCTGAAGTTCGTCAAATACGTTGATATGTTCAGGAAGATGCTATGTTGCACTCTTATCTCCTCTTTTAATCCTTCACAAAACCATCTCTCCTGGGTTTGGCTACGTCCACACGTACCACTCTCTCTCTGCAGGTAGTTTGGTTTCTTACTCAGCCAATTAATGGAACAGTCAAATGCCATAGCTTCTCAGTGTCCCCTCGTAGAGTGGATGAAAATTCCCACTTCCCTTATTGCGGTCTATTCTAATAAATTGTGTTGCATTTTCTATCGTTTGAAATCTATTCTTTTGAGCTCTCTATATAAGTCAACTTATTTCTTTATAAATATTTTAGTCAAGAAATATCTATTTAGTGTCTATTTTTATCTATATCTATAACTATAAATATGTATCTATCGCAAGTAAAATGCCACTGGCATGAATCTACTACGGGAGTGGAACAAACACAGGTCCTTCCGCTGACCAGCACATTGTTATTTGATAAAACTGGTTATCTCTGGCTGCTTCTTCCTTCAGAGTGATCTTCCTCAAAGAGATGCAACATTTCTTCCTATAACTAGACTTCAGTGGTTCAATCTACCCATTAACCAAGTAACCGCAGATTATTTGAGCCCAGTGTTAGACTTGGCCTAGGCTATTAGTGTTCTCAGTCATGTTGAGTTTGCCAAATAATGAATTTAACAAAAATGTTCTAAAACTGGATTGTGGTGATAGTTGCACTCTCTGTAAAGTTACTAAAATCAGTGTTTTACATTTACAATGGGTGGATTTTATAGTATAGAAATTATACTTAAATAAAACTGTTTTTTAAAAATCCAGAAAAAAAAAATGCCTGCTATAATCCATAGGAACCAACACTTTAGGAAAGCTTAATCTAAAAGAGTTACTTCCTTGTTTACCTGCAGTCTAAATTACTGTAGATAATATAAAACATCACTTGCACCATAAAGCATGCTTTGCCTGGTTAACTGTGTGTCTTCCTGACCATTTCCATAGCACTGTCAACAACAAACTTTTGGTCAATAAATTTCTGAAACTCCATCTTTAGCCCACTATTCTTGTGATTGGATAATTGTGGGATGAATTCATTACAAGTCTGCAAAAAGAGCCATTGGTCAGGGATTTTGGACAGATCCCTGGCACAGAGAGCCATACGCTGGCCTACTTTCATGGGCAGAAGGAATTAGGGAACAGGGTGAGATTCATTAGAAGATTAATAAACATTTACTAAGTTCAAATGCATGTTAAAAAAAACCCCAAATGTGTAGAGATAACAAGTTGGCTGGATTGTTGCTTGGTCTACAGTGAGCATCCCTGGTGACAATTTTTCTTGCATTGGCATGTTAGCTTCTTCATGAAATTTGACAGTTACTTGTCATTTTTTGTTATTTTCTGTTGGTTTCCTAAACAAGTAGAAGTATCCATTTATTTTTAAATGAAAAGCAGTGAAATACATAAAATTGAAATAATAAAAGAAAAGATAAGATTTACAATTTTTAAAATGTATTTCCCTGTTTGTTCTAATTCACTTTCAGCCAGTTTTGCCCACTGTGTTTGTTAGGAAATGTTTTCATAAAATTTTAAATTGTACTTGCCTGAGTAAATGCATAGAATTATTAGAGAATAATTATTATTCTATTTATTAGAGAATAAATATTATTCTCTAATATTCTCTAATAATTATTAAAACATTTTAAATATAAGCATATAGCCTATATTGAAGGTGATTGTCCTTGTTGTAATATACAAATGCTTCCATGAATATTTTTTAAAAGTCTCATTATCTCTCAGCTAGATATTATATGAAACTGACACCTCACTGCTTTAAGTGTTTGTGTTGCAAGACAGTTATAGTAGGAAATAATCATGTCTGGAAGTGTTCCACATTGGCAATTAAATTTGAATGACCCACTAAAACTCCAATACACCTTTAGTGATTTTTTTCTCAGTGTCTGAGATTAATAACGAGACCACAGGGCATTTTCTGGGGATTAAGATCTAATAGCAGTTTCTGGCCAACTCAGCTTCAAACCATTTACTTCAGCTTCTTATTATACCCTGGGATGTAGTCCAAATACTGTTTTCAATAATGTAAACAGTAAAATGTAAACTATAAATATACATAGTTTACATTTTGTCTTTCCATTGCTAAGACTTTTTTGGAGCAGAGATCTGATCCACAGTCAGAATGATTCCTACTGATGCTTTGCTTCACTTTAGTTAAGGTTTGCCATCAATCAAATGTGACTGCACTTGTTATTATATTTGGTGGATCTCTGCAAGCACAATTCTGTGTCTCCCTGAAACTGGCTGTTGCCAGCCATGTCTAGATTGCCAGCTCTCTGTAATATAATGCCAATTCTATTATGTCAATTCTGTGCTTACAATCCTTCAATAATACCCCATAGCTCTCAGGATAAAATCCAAACCCCTTTGCTTGGCATACAAGGTTCTTATTAACATGCCAATTCCTGTCGGCTACTCCAGGCTCATTTCCCACCACCATCCCCACACAACCTTTGTGCTCATCATTTGGAACTTTCTGTAGTTCCTTTGGACATCATGCTTGCAAGTTCACAGTTTTCTCACTTTAGAATTTCCATCCTCACTTCTCAATTCTTCATATAATTGACTCTTACTCATTACCAAAGCACAGCCTTTTTTCCTACCATTCTCCTGCACATTCTTGATCACAGTATTTACCACACAGTGCTATCATCATTGAGTTAGTGGCTGTTCTCTGATAAAACTTATGCTTCTTGACAGAAAATACCAAGCATCATTTGTCGTTAAACCCCAGACCCTACCATTTGTTTATATTGAGCTTTCAATGGATATTTGTCAAATAAATGAATGAATGAACAAGGAATTTTTGTTGTGCTTGGCTTAATAAAACAAATATAATTTATCAGCCACTTTATAGGATGAAAATCCTGACAGTCATACTGAAGTTTTAGAAAATAATTCTAATGGCATCAACCAAATCTACACTTTCCATATGCCTTAGAGCTTTAGCCATTCTCACCCCCATAAAACTTATCTCAAATCTTCTTTTTCTCACCTTTTCCCCTTGCTTATAAGGCTATAGAAATCTTTTGGCTCACTATTAAACCCGACATTCAAACCATAGAATCCTTGAGTGGACTAGAAGTTCTTAAGTAGTCATGTGTTAAACCAACACTTATTATTTATTGAAATACTAAGACTGGGTATTCTAAAGCATCAGCATACACTAAGTCAAGTCAGATTTGTCTGAGCTTCAATACCTGATTGATATAAATTTCTTTTACAGGCTTCCCCAGAGACATGTTTGAAATGCATTATTAATTGGGAAGCTATTCATAAAACCACTCTCCTAAAATTTGCCTTGTTCTTCTTTGACTTTTAATTGTATTAATCAACTCTACTTTCTCATGTACCTCATACCTCTGGCTGATTTGTTGAAAATCTGGATTATTTATTTGGCATCCCCTAGCACCATTCTGAACTGCCGTCTATCCAGAAAGGATGACTGTAAGAAAGGCGAGGGTGAATGCTGAAGCTGCTCTGCTTGTGCATTCTTCCCTCCTGATGGGGTCCAGCTTGGGTTTCAGTCAGAACAAGGTCAGTTCTTGCCATTGCAAACCTCATGGAAATGATCATGAGCTCTGTAAACACTAACACACATGTTCAATCCAGAAACCCAGAAACCACTTGTAAACCTGCATTCTCTTCTCGCACATCCTATCACTCAATTCATCTTGTCTATTTTGTACCTTAAGTACCTCTCAAATCCATCAGCTCTTCTCATTTTCCACTCCCACCACCCAATAAGAATCCACTATTATCTGGGACTTGAATCACTATAATGGCCATCTAATCTTAAGTACCTCTCAAATCCATCAGCTCTTCTCATTTTCCATTCCCACCACCCAATAAGAATCCACTATTATCTGGGACTTGAATCACTATAATGGCCATCTAACTTGCTTCCCCCTTCTATCTCATTCTCTGCAATCCTTTCTCCACACTACAGCCAGGGACCTTTAACCATGTGACAACATCCTTCTCCATCATTCGCTCCATCAAGGGTTCCTCATTGCCCTTAGGAAAAAGTCTGCATTTATTATCATGGCCTATAGGCCCTAATTTATATATACAGCTTTGTGTCATATCCACCTTTCCCCTCTTTTCTAATTCCTTTTCAAACACACACACACCCCTCCCACCCTTGAAAGATCTACTCAATCTTTCAACTCCTTGAATGTGTCAACCTGAGGAAGGAAACTGAGGCTCGTCTTAAACAAAAAGTTCATTTGAGCGAATATGAGGACTGCAGCCTGGGAAAACACCTCCAAGTTATTTTTGAAAGTGTTCTGAGGTACAAACAGAGCTCTGGAATATTTTATAATTACAAAAAGGGAAGGCAAAACGGGAGGCGAAGGGACAGCCTCCTTAATCAGGCTTTATGTGGGTTATCTAGCACAATGTGAGTGTGATTGGTTAATGATTACATCTTGCTCTTTAAACAATTGCTAAACCCAGAGGGAAAGGTCACATCATCTATTTCAACACTCTTTGGGTTAATTTATAGCTCTATGAGCCACCACCATGTTTGGACTATAAGCCAAAAGGAAACTGTTTAGCAACGTTTCAGGATGTGAAGGACATGACCACTGCCACGTCCCAATCTCCAAGGGCCTTGGGAATTTAACTGACCTCAGTTATTGATACTAGAGATATTTTCAGTTTATCAAATGTGACATGTCATTGTCTCTTCTCCCTTTGCTTGATTACTCTTTTACAGGTATCATGTGCTCTTGGGAAACCTCCATGGACCCATTCACACTGTTAGGTGCTTCCAAAGTACCCTGTTAGGTGCTTCCAAAGTACCCTGTTACATTGTGTTGTAATATTCTCTTTCTTTCATTTTGCTACAGAGTCACAGAGTCTAGTCAGGGCCTAATACTGACTAAGCACTCAAGCCTTTATGGAATTAAAAAAATGAATGATTCTATTCAAGGTTCAGAATCCATATTGGTGTCAGACTTTATATAGAGTCCTAACTTTAATAGAGCAATTAAATTTATATTTTCTTTAACTATATAGCACTGATTTTTCATCCACACATCCAGAAGACTTGCTTATAAATATCTACGGAGGTAGTGGTCCTCAAGGGCCTCCATTTACATTTGACATTCCTCACCATAAAAAGAGTTCTGCCTTAAACACCTTAGTTTAATATTCAATTTGCTATGAGAGTTTTCACATATCTCATGCAGTCTCTGCTTTAGAATGTTCCAAATGTGATTATCTATCTAAATAATGTCCTGATCACAGAAGTCAACCATGTATAACATTCTGGAATGACTTCAGAAAGGGCTGCATCATCTCAATATGCCAGATAAGTTTACATTTTTTTAAAAAAGAAGAATAATCGGCATTTTCAATGTAGGGGAAAAAAAAGGTGAGCCAACGAAGGTGAACGGAAAGTCCCTTTGAATGTACTGGTAGAGTGAAAGGACGACAGGACCCGAGCTGACAGTTCACTGGAGAAGTTCCGCTTTATTTGGGGGAGAAGTATACATTTATATAGAGCCGGGTTCCAGGAGAGGGTGGTTAGTACACGGGGCGGTAGTTGATTGGCCGGGGTGGGTAATGATTTCTGATAGGCTGCACCTTGGTGCCGGCGAGATTGTTAGACACGGAAGAGAAAAGCGCCATGTTTTAGGGAGTGCCTCCTTTGGGGTCTTCTATGGGGCCTTACATCGAGGACAATTGTTTATGCTCTTCCCAGTGCCACCTAGGACTCTTTGTCATGCAGAGCAGTTACTCAACAAAGCTTAATGAACTGAGGGCCATAGTACATATCAAAAGTCAATACCTTTTCTCAGGAATGATTGGTATAAAACAGTCTTTGCTACCTCGTTGTTCACTAAGTATGTTTTTCCAGACATTTCTGTATAGTACTCCTAAAAACAAACTAGTGAAATTCTACTCTTTTAACCATATCCTGTTTGTGACTGCATATTCTATTCTGAGAGATAAATAATCTAAAATCACAACTGTGCAGATGCTAGTGTCAACAGCATGATGTGTCTCTTCACTCTATGACCTGTTTAATCCTATTGGGTGGGTTAATGCCTGCCATCCTGTCATACCTTTTATCTCAAAAGATGCCATTCATTCACTTACCTTAATGAGAACCTACTATATGCATGAAGTTGCACAAGACAATGGGGATTCAGTAGTGAACAGAAAAAATGAAAACATCTTCTAGCTCTCATGGAACTTACTTTTTAGTGGGAGTGACAGAGAATGGTAATTAAGTTCATAAAACTGGCTCTTGTTCTGATCCATTTCTAAATATCAGTGACACAGTCATTATTGTTTGGATAATTAAATTGTCAAAAATAAAGGAATTAACTAAATAATTTGTGGCAGGAAAAGAGCAAGTTTATATTAACTTACCCAGACATGCCCTTAACATCTTTTCCTGAGAGCTACAGATTCTTAACATAAAGGGTTTAGCAGTCTTTTTGTCAGTGTTACAGAATATTTTATCTGTATTAGCATTTTAACAAAAATTCTACATAGATTTTTTTCTTTAATTGAATAAAGCCCATCAAAATTGTTTATAGTTCATTCATTTTGCTGAGTACAAGGGGATTTGTGTACGTAAAGAGAAACAGTCTCCTTTTTAAT
>NW_007727746.1:82879-96118 GCF_000696425.1 Galeopterus variegatus | reverse complement strand
ATTCATTTTGCTGAGTACAAGGGGATTTGTGTACGTAAAGAGAAACAGTCTCCTTTTTAATAACTCTCACTATCACATAAAATCTATAATGGAATATTCAGGTGTAAGTTAGTCCTTCACATAGGCGACTATCTGTGTCAAAGCAGGGCTTAGATAATTGCTATAAAAACACTCTTATCTTTTCAAGCCTCATGGGTAAATAAAAATAGGGCACGTTTAACTTCGGTGAATGAGAAAAATCTTTAAACTTTTAGGTTTTGACATTTTTATGTGTGGGAGACGGTAGACAAACACAGAATGAACAGACCCTCCACAAAACAGCATTTTATCATTAAACAAAATCTATTTTCCTTCATTGTTGCAAGTGTCTATTTTCTCACTCACAATTACCTATGAGAAATATTGAAAATTCAGCAGCCCCCTGAGGTACTCTACCGAAAATTTTTGGCAGGAGAGTAAAAGGCTTATATTTACATTTTAGATATTTCTTCTGGTAGCTGTGGAGAGATTAGACTCAAGAGGGTGAATCTAGAGGCAGGGAGATTTTGTCGGGAGGTCATTGCAAGCATCCAGGCAAGAAGTGGTGAAAGTAATAATTGTTGGAAGGGAAAAGACAGACAGTTTTGAGAGCAATCAAGAATGATTTGTGCAGGTATCACTTTGACATGATGATGTCCATTCCTCTGGGTATATACCCAGAAGTGGGATTGCTGGATTGCATGGAAGATCTATCTGTAGTTGTTTGAGAAACCTCCATACTGTTTTCCATAGTGGTTGTACTAATTTACAGTCCCACCAACAGTGTAGGAGTGTTCCCTTCTCTCCACATCCTCACCAGCATTTGTCATTCTCCATCTTTTTAATTATAGCCAGTCTAACGGGGGTGAGGTGGAATCTCAATGTAGTTTTAATTTGCATTTCCCTGATGACTAGTGATGTTGAGCACTTTTTCATGTGTCTGTTGGCCATTTGTATGTCTTCCTTTGAGAAATGTCTATTCGGCTCCTTTGCCTATTTTTTAATTGGATTACTTGTTTGTTTTTTATTGTGTAATTGCTTGAGTTCCTTGTATATTATGGACATAGATCTCTTGTTGGATGCATAGTTAGCAAAAATTTTCTCTCACTCTGTAGGTTGTTGTTACACTCTGTTGATTGTTTCCTTTGCTATGCAGAAGCTTTTTAGTTTGATATAGTCCCATTTGTTTATTTTTCCTTTTGTTGCCTGTGCTTTCGAGCTCATTTTTGTATAGTCTGTGCCCCAACCTAGTTCCTGAAGTGTTTTCACCTATATTTTCCCTAGTAATTTTACATTTTCAGGTCTTATATTTAAGTCTTTGATCCATTTTGAGTTGATTTTAGTATATGGTAAGAGGTGCATGTCTAGTTTCATTCTTCTGCATATGGATATCCAGTTTTCCCAGCACCACTTGTTAAAGAGGCTGTCTTTTCTCCAATGTTGGTTTTTGTTGCCTTTGTCCAATATCCGAGGGCTGTAAGCCTGGGGGGTGATTTCTGGGCTCTCTATTCTGCTCCAAAAGTCCAAGTGTCTATTTTTATGCCATTACCATGTTGTTTTGGTTACAATATCTTTGAGTATAATTTAAAGTCAGGTAACATTTTGCCACTGGCTTTATTTTATTATTATTATTTTTTTGCTCAGGATTGCTTTGGCTATTCAACGTCTTTTGTTGCTCCATATGAATGTTAAGATTCTTTTTTCCATTTCTGTGAAGAATGTCATTGGCATTTTGATGGGGATTGCATTGAATCTGTAGATCACTTTGAGTAGTACAGACATTTTCACAGTGTTAATTCTTCCAATCCAAGAGCATGGAATATCTCCCATGTTCATCACAGCTCTCCTTACGACAGCCAAGATATAGAACCAACCTAAATGTCTATTGATGGATGATTGGACAAGGAAAATGTGATATATACACACCATGGAATACTACTCTGCCATAAAAAAGAATGAAATTCTCCCATTTGCAACAACATGGATGAGCTCAGAGAAACTTATGTTGAATGAAATAATCAAAGCACAGAGGGATAAATACTGCTTATCCTCACTCATAAATGGGAGCTAAGAGAGAAAGAAGGAAGGAAAAAAGACCACAGTGGTGTGTTGGACTTGCAGAGGGAGAGAGCACACCTAGGGATACAAAGTGGAGTGAGGAAAGGGGGATGGGGAGGGAGGTCAGGGATAATTGGGGGAATAATTGGTTGGGGGACACAGGGTATAATCAAAATTTGTGGTAATGGGCATGCTGCCAGTATGGATCTGGCCATCACATCTTTGGCATGAGTGGTGACAATCAGCTTTGTACCCCATGAATATTCATAACCAATTAAAAAAAAGGAGGATTTCTGACTGATTGGGTTTTGGGCATGAGTGAAGAGGAGGAATATTATTTGCATTCCAGGTTTTTGGTTAGTGTGTACAGAAAATAAAAGAGGTAGAACATATGTTTCATTGTCAACTTAAAAATACCTGAGGTATCTCTATATGCAGATGTCCAGTAAGTCATTCATATGGAATGTCTGGAACTGAGGAGGAAGTACTCGGACACAGATGGCCATATCAATACATAAGGGTTTTCAGTGTTGCCATGAGCTGCCTACACTGTCAAAAGCAGTTATAAAATGTACAATTTATCTGAACAAATGTGGTATCATATTAGCATTATTATGCAGTATCTCCAGACCTTCTGAATTTAAACACACCAAATTAAATGAAAAAACATATACTTTTTTTTACAACTTATGAACCTAAAATGTGAATATCTTTGAAACTTTTACAGAGAACCACACTTTAATGCCATAAGATCACATTAAGAAAGAGAATGTACTATAAGATAGAACAAGTGCAGCAAGCTGCAGTTCTTCCTTCTTTATAATTCTGTTGTGTAGGAGAAGGGGAGGGGTTATTGCTTTATGGTGACCTGTTAACTCATAATTCAAATGGCCTATGTGCCATGCCAGGAAGTTTACATTTTAGCCAGGTAGGAAGAAGCCCATTGAAAGGCTTTACAAGGGAAATAACATCACCAGACTTAACATTATGTAAAGTTAATGCTAGCCATAGTGGGCATGAAGAAAGTAAATGAAGAAAGATTGTTGTCAGAGGAAAAGTTGGGAAGTTATTTCAATAAACCAGTTGAAAAGTTTGATTATACTTTCACAATGGAGAATGGATAAAATTTCCAGGTACTGATAATAATAATAATGTTACTGGTAGTAAGAACTACTTTTTATTGAATACTTATCATGTGCCAAGTACTTTTCTAACTCTCACATGTATTATTTTACTTAATTCTCATAAACACCCTATGAAATAGGAATTAGTATTTTTCCCATTTTATATATGAGGAAACTGAGATACCAAGAGACTAAAACACACAAGATTTTACAGCTAGTAAGTCATGGATCTAGGATTCAAAATTAGACACTGTGATTCTAAAGTCCTTGCTCTTTACCATCATGACTCAAAGGAATCCCTGACAGAGAGAATGGACATCAGGGGTCATTCCCAAGAGTTAAGGCTTATATAGCTTTTATGGATCATCATCTGAAAACTGAAATTTTATCTAAACCATTCAGTTAAAGTATTGATAAAGACCCAGAGAAAGAAGAGGCAAAATAGCTTTCTGTCTACATCTTTGAAATTACTGGATTTCCAACATCAATGTGTCCAGTGTTCATAGCACTCAACTAGGAGTTAGGGGACATAGTCTCTTCATCTCTGTCCTCACCGAACTGAGTTACCAGACTGATGCTGGGACTCAGACTCCTAACATACCAGATAAAAGGGCTGGACTAAATTATGTTCAACGTCTCTTTCAGGTCTAACATTTTGTAACCCTCAATGTCAGCCAAGAGGGTGCTACAAAGCAGCTATTTGTCTGGCTATGGAGGCAAAGCTTGGCAGTGGTAACATGTTGGCAAATGGTAGCTTGTACCGAGCTCTTAGGCTGAATTCATCTCTTCTTGTCAAGAATTAATTGCCTCACTCTGCAGTCACCCTCATCTCAGGCTATTGGTTTAGATTGCCTGAGCTACGGTTATTAATGAAGTAATAAAATTTGAAAGGTCAGCTTCAGTCTCTACAAAAACATGCTTTATTGATGCAATGTACAAGCAATTCCAAGGCTAAATAGAATGATCAGCAAGGGGTGAGGATGTAAGTAAAATATGTGGACATTAAGCATTGTGCTATAGCAGCAGAACTCAAAACATTTATTTGCTTGTTGGAGCTTTTCAATTCCTTTTATTTATTCATTTTTAATTTGAGTAAAAACAATTGGTCCAGATAGGTTTAAAGTACACAGTAAATCTACAACTTCCATCCCTAATTCAAATGTTGCTCCTCAGAGGAGTAGATTTTTCATATCTTTTTGTAGTTTTTTTCATATCTTTTCACAAAATATATTCCTCTACAAGCATATATGAGGGTACTTCAAAAGGTTCATGGAAAGATTTGTGTTATATTTTAATTATTTTTCCACAAACTTTCTGAAGTACTCTCGTACAACATCCTTTCCCTGTACACATACATTTGATTATATTATACATGTTTTTCTGAGACTTGCCTTTATTAATGAATATATTGAACATCTTTTCTTATCTACACATAGAGATAAACATTATTTATTTTTTGCGTACTGATGAACCATAATTTACTTGCCTATCACATATTTTCTTGGTTGTTTAGCTACACCATAATTTAATAAACAGTTTCCTATTAATTGCATTTCGATTTATTTAGATTTTTACCACTACAAATAATGCTTTGATGAAGCTAGTTTGCACACTTTTGTTTGTATATTTAGGGTATATTACTATATGTGAAATTGTAGAACTATTGTTAACTTGAAGAGCTCTTTACACATGAAAAAAATTTGTGCTTTGTCCACAAATATTATATATAATTTTCTTAGATTTCTAATTTTTTTCTTTATGGTGTTTGGCTATACAGAACTTTAAAACTGTGTGAGCAGTAAAATTTCTCTCATTATAGCTTGTTTCTTTTTTTCATGTAGTAGGGACTTCATCCCTTCAAAGATTATTACTGACTTTGCTTTCTCTAGTACTTTTATTTTATTATTTAACATTTAAATATCTGATCCATGTAAAATTTATTTTGATGTAATAGATGACAAGGAAAACCAGGCTTATTTACTACCTAGCTCTTTGCCCCAACAACATTTATTGAATACTTCATCTTATCCCACTGACATTTATATGCCAAATTCCATATTCAGTATATTTGGGTCTGTTTCTTTTTGTCTAATTTCTCGGTGTTTCTGTATATCAGCGCCAATCTTCTTTAGTTGAAGTGGCATTTTAATATTCTCAAATATTTTGCATGACTACACTCTCCCTTTATTCCATTTTCTCTCTCTCTCTTATTTTTTAAAAAATCTGGTTAAAGATAGCAGAGTTCAATTCTGAGCTTAGATGAAAGCATTTTTTAAAATCTGACAATGGCAGATTGGATCTATAAGCAAATACAAACATATTTGTACATTTGCCATTTGTGATCCTAGGACTACTGTCTCATACTTTTTAAAACAGTATTATTGAGGTGTAATTGATATACAAAGAGCCGTACGTACTTAACATCTACAATTTGACACGTTTGAACATATGCAAACACTGTGATACCATCACCATAATCAAGGTAATAGATGCATCCAAAATTGCCTAAAGTTTTTTTGTGTCCCCTTGTTTTCCTGTTTGGTTTGGTTTTGTTGTAGTAAGAACACAACATAAAATCTACTCTCAGCAAATTTTGAAATGCACAACACTGTGCTGTTACCTATACACACGACATTGTACAGATCTCTAGCACGCGTTCATTTACCATAACTGAAACTTTATACCCATTGACAAACTTCATCTCCCCCACTCCCCAGCCCCTGGCGACCACCCCTGTATCCTCTAATTCCACAAGTTTGATTATTACAGTTTGCTACACTTTTGAATGAGTTATGCCAGTAAAATACAAGAAGAGTTCTATGTTCTTTGGCAAAAACTTATACTAATACAAATTTCAGATTATACAGTATGAACACATATCTGCAAACAGAATATGCTTCCATGGGCACAACACATATATGTAAAAGTTCAAATAATTGAGTTTTTCTTTTTAATAATTTCTGGTATTCAGCACCTATAACTATGATTACCTTGCAAGAGCTTATTATTTAAATTATAGGTCATATTTACCACATATAGTAGGTTCTAAAAATTTTTGCATTTGGAATGTGATTTTCTTTGTGTCTTTATCATCACTGCTATAAAATGTTCTACTTTTTGATTAAGTTTGCTTTGGGAACTGCATCCCTGGTGGCAAATGGGAGGGAAACAGCAATTCTGAGCATCTTAATCTTTAGAAAAAGAGTCATCAATAATTTTGTTTTGATTACTACTTTAGCCTCCCGTGGTAGGAATTTTCTTTATGCTACAAAATTTAGGCACATAAGCAGAGAGAGCTACTAAACTGCCAATAACAAAGGGTTAAACCTTTTATTAGCACAGTAAATGAATCTGAACCTAGCATAGTCTCTGCTGCACCTCTGCAATTACCTGGTGCACTTTGGAAATAAAGTGGGAATGCAATTAACATAATTATTTGGCCAAGCTCTGGAGAAGAGATTTCAGAGTTAATGCAGAGCACATTTGAAAAAGAATATATATAAAATGACCTGAATCTACAAGAAAGGTAATTTTGAGAACACGTTACTTGAAATGAGTATTAACTAAATTTCAAATACTTTTAGAAAATAGTAGATGTTGTCATAAGGTTATTTTGAGCTTAAATCAGAGACTGTCTAATGAAGAGATGTTTCTGATTGCCAACCAGAAAACTAGAGGGTGTATCCACAGTGCTGCTCTACCAACTTTGGTATTCTCCTAATGAGTTTCTAATTGCACTGTACTAATAGAATTAATGGAATTTGGAGCTGACCCTTGAAAAAATATAGAGATTGGCAATACACATAAAAGCAAAATAGTGTTACAGAGAATAAAGACTACAGACTAGAATCAATGGGAATTTTTTTAAAAGTATGTACATAAAGTGAATTAGACTAAAAGAGTTGGAGACCCATGATCTTTAGTTTGACCTTTATGCATTGGATAATTTTTGCTTTTGTTAAAGCTTTTTCTATGCCATTCTGTTTCCCTGGTTTCAATGGGAGTGGGGGTGAGCTCTATCTGTTTTTTACAGATTGGGTTTAGTTATATTTCCTCAATGAGTCTTTTGTAATGACAAGTCAGTGATTTTCCAATGATGGCTGCACAATAGAATCAGTGATGAGGTTTCTGAGGTTTGTTTTGTTTTTAATACCGATGTCCACACCTGACCCCAAATTATATCAGTCTCTCAGGAAGGCTCTCAGGCTATTTTATTGTGGGGTATTTTTAGAATTTCCCCAAGTGCAGTAAGGGGTGAATTTAGACCTCTCTGGTCTCATACTTCAAACTCCTACAGACAAAAATACGTATTGTATAATCTGCTCTTAACGTACATTTTCTTAAAGTTTCCTTTAATTACTATGTAGTTCTCTCATATTATTAATCAAATTGTAAATTCATTTGTTCTGAGTCAATGTTTATCTCTTCTCTTTTTCTTTTAAATAATAGAGCATGAAGTTGGGTATAATTAATACTAATTAATTGGCTGTAGGAATAAATGGCCCAAGTAAGGAACAATCATTAGCCCAGATTTGAAGATCTTGACCAATCTTTTCAAAAGAAAAATAGAGTGCAGTTTAAAACCATATACCCTCAAAGTTTAAAAGGTCTTAGAACATCTGGCAGAAATGGCTAATTGAATTCTAATATCCATTTGTCTCCTTTTGCTATGATAATAGAATCCCTGATTTTTAGCTGAAAAAATGACCCCCATCCCCAGAAAGATCACATTTTACACCTTTCCTTGCAACGTTGTCTAATCATGTGACCACGATGTGTCAAAAGGTAAATAGGCAGAAATGTCATGAGATACAGCCATTAAGAGACTGTAAGTATGTTCTCCTTGCCTATTCTTTTTGGAATCATCTTATATTTCATTACTTGGAAGGCAGATACAAAAAGCTGAAGCCCTGTGTGGAAGTGCAACTTGATAGTAAGATGTCCATGGCATCTCGAGGAGTTGTATTAGCCTTAGACTGCCTTTCGGGTGTTCTTGGTAAGAGACTAATAGACTCCTTTTTAATTTCACGTTATTTTGGTTTTTACTCTTCACAAATACATAATCTTAATTCTAAATAAAACCAATTTTACCTTCAAAGTGGTATGCTGCACACAACAGATCCTAAAATGTTTGGCATCGGTTTTATCTGGTATTAAGTAGCAAAGGCACAGGCATTGCAGAATGGAAATCTAATGGCCTTTATACTATAGCAATAAAAACAATGTAGTTAAACTGTTGCCACTGATGTCTTAAAAGGCAATCTGCTTATCCACTGAGATTGTAGCATTATGAGAAATAATAGTAAAAATGTAATGTCATCTCTGCTGGATACTTCATTCTGATTTCAACAAAGTAGGCATGGAGGAAAACATGACCAATAAAATAGGCACTATCTGTCTATGACCTACATTTAAGTTGATGGAAAGTCTATAATTTGGGTCTTTATATGGTTAAAAAAACCAGCTATTTTGTATCCCAATGTATCAGTCTATTTTGTGCTGCTATAGCAAGATATCTGAGACTTGGTAATTTATAATGAACAGAAATCAATTTTCTCACAGTGCTGGAGGCTTGGAAGCCCAAGATCAAGGGACCAGCATCTGACAAGGGTCTCCATGCTATGTGATCATATGGTGGGAGGTGAAAGGTCAAAGAGAAGCAAAGGAGGGCTGAACTTGCCATTTTCTAATGGCATCGATCCCACAATGAGGGTGGAACTCTCATGGCCTAATCACCTCTCAAAGGCCCTACCTCTCAATATTGTTACAATGGTAATTAAATTTCAATATGTGTTTTGGAGGAGACAAACATTCAAACCATAGCACCCGTGGGAGGTGAAAGGTCAAAGAGAAGCAAAGGAGGGCTGAACTTGCCATTTTCTAATGGCATGGATCCCACAATGAGGGTGGAACTCTCATGGCCTAATCACATCTCAAAGGCCCTACCTCTCAATATTGTTACAATGGTAATTAAATTTCAATATGTGTTTTGGAGGAGACAAACATTCAAACCATAGCACCCAATTGAAATAGTTATAAATCATGTCTGCAAATGCCTTACTAGGTGATAAAGATTGAAGCAGCTTTTTGAAGTAGCTACCTTAAAGAATTCTCTGCCAAATATAGAAGCAAAAAGCAAACTAAAATTTTGGCCTTCCTACAAGTCTATGATTTCCGATGGTCTCAAGATATTCTCAATCTAAATGAAAGGAGGGCATGGGCAAAGCCCAGGCATCAGTAAGGAGAAAGCCAGAGTTTCCAGGCTGATCATACATGATGTCTAATGAGATCTTCGGATTTGGTTACTCATACATGCAGATGACCAGAAACAAAGGTGTCAGTTGCTCCATATATTTTTGAGGTAATTGTTTTGCTAACGAAATGCTTGGAATAATCTGTTTAATTCCAAAAACGATCCCTTAGCCCTCAAACATCTAACACCACCACAGGGTTACAAAAGTATGCAGTTCCCAAGAATGTCATTCAAAGAAACTTCCAGAGGCATATCCAGGGACCATGGAGGTCAACAGACAAAGAATTACATCCCAGAGCACAAACCAGAAGCTACGAGATGTGCTCACTAAGGAAATTATTTGATTGCAACAAAAAGAAGTCTCTGTGATGACTACTGATAGAAATTTGACAGTGTTAATTAAGGATCAGTGACTGCATATTTTTCCCATTCTCCCTCTTTCTATATGCAAATTTTTATTGTGCCTTTCTGTTCTGACTATGTCATTATATATTAGGTAAAATGAGGGCAAATATTGTCTTTTAGTTTATGGGATAGATCAGAAAGAAATACCATTGAATTAAATGGAGAGGGATATGCATAACCCCAAGATCCTGGATTTTGAACTGGATGCAGTGCAAAGATAAAATATTGGGGATGCCTCACTTGAGAAGTAGGTGATTTTGTGATGTGAAAAGGAGACAGATTGCTGAGTATTTGGGAATCCAAGAAGATAGATTGTTTCAGAATCTAACATTTGTCCCCAAATATGCATCATCAATGTTTTTTTTACTACGATTCCTGATTTTTATCTGTGGCTGCTTCAATTAAAGACTATGTTTTTTAGTCTCCCTTTGCCCATGTGTTACCATGTAGCCAGTGACATGTTATGGGACAACTTTTGGAAATCTTCCTTAAGGGAAAAAGCACATGCTCTCTTTATCCTTTTCTTCATTCCTTTATCCATCCTACTTCCTGGGTTACTGATATTGTCATTTTGGTCTATGAGGTGAAGGTTATGCACAGAGATTTAATGATATAATGAGTTCTTGAAACTACAACCTGTCCAGATTAACTTTGGGGATGTTTATGTGAGATAAAAAAGGAACACAGCTCTGCTGACTCTGTGATTTTTAGCACTGTAAGACCCATTTCTGATTTTTGTCCTCTAGAACTGTAAGATCATAAATTCATGGTATTTAAAGCCACTAGTTTGTGGTAGTTTGTTATAGCAGCTATAAGAACCTAATACATCTCCAGCACAGTTCCAATAATATATAGAATTTGCCACTACACTTTCTCCAAATATTCCAATTGATGAGCTCTATTTAATATTTAATACATTTTATACAATTTAAGATTACACAAAGATATCTCCTGAAGCACATAAACATTTTACAGAAGAGATGATTGTTTTCGTGTCTCCTGCTATTTTCTCTGTCCAGGCAAGAATGCTTTATTTTCATTGCTAACTATGCTTATAAAAAAAATCTTGACTTTGAAGAGATGTTAAATTTTATTTCTTCTTTTTATGATGGCCCGCTTTCCCTTTAAAATTATTATTCTAATATACCAAATATGGGTCATTATTTATCTCCTATATGGGAACTTTCCTTAATAACAGAAGAGCAGCCTGAAAGTCCTGGCCATCATATAAACAAGTCACTTAACCTGTCTGGGCTTTATTGACCAAACCAAAAATTATAAACCTCAGTTCTGTTTGGTTTGATTGTATTTGTGCTATGGATAAAGCACTGCTACATATCATATAATACTATAGGGGCCTAATTAAAATTAGAAGTCAGCAACAACAATATTTTGTGAGACTGACAATCAAATCAGTTAACCAGCTAAGAGATGGAGGCAGTTTAGCTTTCCCTTATCTATGAGAATAAAAATAGGATATTTAAGTAGCAAATAAAGTACATTATCTTCAACTTAAAATGTATCAGAAGGGCTGCCCTGGTGGTGCACTGCTACAGTGCGCTGCTTGGGAGCATGGTGGCACTCCCACCGAGGGTTTGGATCCCACATACAGACCGGTTCCCGCTCACTGGCTGAGCGAGGTGCGGGTGCAACAGTGAGGGTTGTGATCCCGTTGCTGGTCCCTACGGGCGTGACACTGAGGGTTGCGATCCGTTGCCGGACATGAAAAACAAACAAACAAACAAAAAAAAATGTATCAGAAGATCTGCTCTCCATAGCCAGAGTTAACAGAAAGAAAATGCTATTAAGAACTTGAGTTTATTGTCAGTTTTTGAAGAAAACCTCAATTGGAAAGATGATGGAATTGGTTTCCAGTGAATACTATTGACTTTTCTCAGGAAAATTAAATTTAGGAATCAAATTGTTTCCCTCCTTTGTCTCTTTCAGCAATTATTTCTTGAATATTGCATGTTATCCTCAGATTTTGTGTGTTGCTTTTCTCCTTGCAGTTAGCTGGTGTGTGCATTATTTTCTTTTTTAAACATTTTATTTTGCTTCTTCTGGAAGGTTTTAGCTATATTGCTATGTTTACCCAGTTTAATGAAAATAGACTTCTAAGATGGAGAGAACTCTGGAAGATTTAAGGAGTGCTAGACTGCCTTAGCTTTGATAAGCAACTCTAGCTTTTATAGTACTGGAAACACTTTGGAGGATTAGTTCTAACCGGTTGACAGCAGTTTCAGCTGAGGTGAGCCCTAATCCCAATTAATATTTCTTTCAAAGACTGATAAAGTAATGCTTTTCAGGATGCTATATATATATGTTACCATCCAGTAGGCACCTCAAAATAAAAAGAAAGCAGCATGAAATAAAGTGATGTTTGCTCCAATGACATTAATGTTTTTCTGGGAGCAAAGCAGGTCTCATTCTGAGGTAAAATGCCAGCAAAGGAATTTGGTTCTGGTTTATTACAAGATTCTTTCATTTTCCTGGGCTATTCGTTGCTGTAAGAAACAAACAAACAAACAAAGCTTTTTGATAGCTGAAACCTTGCCACAGAGAATAAAAAATATTTGGTACCCCCTCGCGTTTGACTCCTCCCTTCACTACTATTACTTGCTATCGAGAATCTTCTGCTCTTTTTTGGTTTTGTAATTATTTTTAGTATATCCTTTTTTTCCCTACTGTGTGTGTGAAAAAATTAACTATGTAATGCAATACTCTTTATGAGAAAAAGTTTATGACAGAGAAACATTGGAAACACCCAAACATCCAGAAGGAGAAATTTAGTTGGATAACTTAGGGCAAAGACATATAATTAAATAATCTTAAGCCAGTAAAAATGATACAGTAGAAGATCAATGGCACAGAAATGTTAATTAACATATAATTAAATAATCTTAAGCCAGTAAAAATGATACAGTAGAAGATCAATGGCACAGAAATATGCCTATGTTAATTAATAAGTGGGCAAATGAGGTTAAATATGGCATATTGTTAATGGTGTTCTGCTCTGTATTGCCACAAAAACTCTTCCTACAAATGTGATAATTCTGTAGTCAAAATACTAAATTCCAAGGAAAAATAAATTAGGAAAATATATAGCCAAACTCATGAGAAAGAAAGAAAGGGTGTTTTGTCATTGTTATAAGTGAATGGGAAATGTAGGGACAGGAATTTCAGCTGTTACTGAAGTGACTTGGACATATGTGAGCTGACATAAAGTAGAGAGATTGGGTTACTGTTACTCATGTTGGAACAAGAGCTGTGGTTTTGGCTTCACAGAAGACGATTAGCCAGAATGGAATCCTCTTCAAAGAAAAAAAAAAATTGGATGTCACTATTAACTACATTGTTTATGGAAACTGGACTAGAAAAATC
>NW_007727746.1:81599-82260 GCF_000696425.1 Galeopterus variegatus | reverse complement strand
AAAAAAAAAATTGGATGTCACTATTAACTACATTGTTTATGGAAACTGGACTAGAAAAATCACCACAGATCCAGGGAAGAATCAAGAAACATGCCAATTATCCAGAGACGTTAATGGAAAAAAAATGTAACTTTGGAAAAATAAAAAGTCCAAATCATAGCTGTGAGGTCTGAATGTTTACAACCCATACAGTAGTTAACCAAAAGTTAATAAATTAACATTGGTCTCAGCAGAAGCTACAGCACACAATACCTAACACTCCCACAAAGCAATTCACCCATATTGAAAATAAGATATAATTTTTAAAAAGGAATTAACATTTAAAGAAGAGTCAACAAATGCAACAAATGTGAAAATTAGTGTGAATAACTAGGGATAAAAAAAGTACAAACAAGACTATTGCATATCGATGCTTAAAATTATTAGAGAAAAAATGGAATAAAACTCATAATGAGATCAGTATGGAAATCTTAAAAAAAATACTAAATGTAGAACAGAGACAAATCATATTTCTAAGAATGAAAAACAAAATTACCAAAATTAAGAACACGATGGGGGCTGGCCAATTAGTTCAGTTGGTTAGAGTGTGGTGCTGATAACACCAAGTTCCAGGGCTCTATCCCTGTACCTGCCAGCCTCCCAAAAATAAAAAAAGAACACC
>NW_007727746.1:56263-81573 GCF_000696425.1 Galeopterus variegatus | reverse complement strand
GTTCAAGAGAAGGTAATGGTTGATAATTTTCTAATAGTAAATATTGCTACTAGTTTTCAGATAGAAGAAGTTCAGAAAGCCTGACAAGTGAAAACAGTTTCATTCATATGCATCTCCTAGTAAACCTGAAGAATATCAAAAAGAAATATGAAATTTTAAAAGCAAATATTCTCTGCCAGTTTCTCTTTCTCCTTTATATCTGTAGCTTCAATTACATGTGGTTTAGACTATTTGATACTGCAGCGTAGGTCACTGAAATTCTAAGTTTCTTCAATCTTTTTTTCTCCCAGTTCTCCAGATTTAATACTTTTATTTCTCTATGATTAAACTTCCCTGATTCTTGCTTTTACTTTCTCCAATTTTCTGTAAAGCCATCCAAATAATTTTATTGCAGTTACTGTACTTTTCAGCTCTAGAATTTTCATTTGGTTCTTTTTTTATGGTTCACATTTATCTGCCACAACTCCTCATTTTCTTCATTCATTAGGACTATATTTTTCCTTAAACCCTGAATATATTTATAGTAGCTGCCTTAAGGTTCTGATCCCTAGAGGGTTGAAGCACCTCACTCTTGGTGTGGGCTGGGGAACCAGAAGAGTGGACTCTGAGCACTTTTTGCTGTCCTTCTCTACCAAGTGCACAGAGCTATTGGTATTTTGATAGGGGTTCCATTGAATCTGTAGATTGCTTTGTGTAATAGACACATCTTAAGATGGGATGTCATTCCATTTATTTTTGTCTTTTAAAATTTCTTTTAGCAGTGTTCTGTACTTTTCTGTATACAAGTCTTTCACCTCCTTTCTTAATTCCTAAGAATTGTATTCTTTTTGATGTTATTGTAAAGGGAATTGTTTTCTAAATTTCCATTTTGGATTGTTTATTGTTAGTGTATAAACATGCACCTGATTTTTGCATGTGGATTTTGCATCCTGCTAATTTACTGTATTTATCAGTTCTAACATTTTTATGTGTGTAAAATTTTTAGAGTTTTCTACATATAAGATTATATTATTTATGAATGGAGATAATTTCATTTCCTCCTTTTTAATTTTAATGATTTTTATTTTTCTTGTCTGATTGCTCTGGCTTGGACTTCCCCCATCACGTTGAATAGAAGTGGCAAGAGCGCGCATGCTTGACTTATTCCTAATCTTAGAGAAATGCTTTCAGTCTCTCACCATTGAGTGTGATTTTCACTGTGGGTTTTTCATAAATGGATTATTTTGAGGTAGCTTCCTTCTATTCCTACTTTGTTAAATGTTTTTTCAGTGAGAAAGTGTTAAATTTTGTCAAGTGCTTTCTCTGAATCAACTAAGATGATCATATGATTTTTGATCAATTGTTTTGTGTTGAACCATCCTTGCATTCCAGAAATAAATCCTGCTTGGTTGTGGCATGTAATCCTTATAGTGTGTTGATGAATTTTTTTTGCTAGTAACTTGTTGAGGATTTTTATATTGATGTTCATCAGGGATATTGTTTTGAAGTTTTTTTTTTCTTGAAATGCCTGTGTCTGGCTTTAGTATTAGGACAATGCTGGCCTCATAGAATGAGGTAGGAAGTGTTCCCTCCTCTTAAAATTTTGGAACATTTTAAGAAAGATGTATGTTATTTCTTCAAACATTTCATAAATGCTATGGTTTGAATGTTCCCCCCAAGGTTCATGTGTTGAAAACTTGATCCCCAATGTGGCAATATAGGGAAGTGGGACCTTTTAGAGGTGTTTAAATCATGAGGGCTCCACCCTCATGACTAGATTAATACTGTTAGTGCAGGAGTGGCCTTGTTATCATGGGAATGAATTTGTTATAGAGGGGATTTGGCCTGCTTTTTTCTCTCACCCATGTGATGCCTTCTGTCAAGTTATGATATAGAAGGAAGGCCCTCAACAGATGAAAATTCCTTGATCTGGCAAGCCTTCAAAACTGAGAGGAAATTAATTTCTGTTCTTTACAAATTACCCAGTCTCAGGTATTCTGTTATACCAGCACAACATAAACTAGGACAGTAGAATTCACCAGTGAAACTATCTGATCTAGGGCTTTTCTTTTTTAGGAGATTTTTGATTGCCAATTCAATCTCCTTACAAGTCATAAGTCTATTAAGATTTTCTATTTCTTTCTGATTATGTTCTGGTAGGCTTTGTGTTTCTAGGAATTTGTTCATTTCATCCAGGTTATCCAATTTGTCAATGTTTTTTACTTCTGTAGAATTTGTAGTAATGTCTCTTCATTCATTCCTGATTTTAGTGATTTGAGCTTTTCTAAGATTTTCTATTTCTTTCTGATTATGTTCTGGTAGGCTTTGTGTTTCTAGGAATTTGTTCGTTTCATCCAGGTTATCCAATTTGTCAATGTTTTTTACTTCTGTAGAATTTGTAGTAATGTCTCTGCATTCATTCCTGATTTTAGTGATTTGAGCTTTTCCTTCTTTTCTTCTTTTATCTTATCAATCTAGTGAAATGTTTGTCAATTTTATTAATGTCTATGAAAAATCAACTTTTGGTTTCATTGGCTTTCTGTATGGTTTTTCCATTCTCTATCTCTGCTCTAATCCTTATTATTTCCTTCCTTTTGTCAGCTTTAGATTGCATTTGCATTTCTTTTTCTAGCTCCATAAGTTGTAAATTTAGGTTGTTGATTTGAGATCTTTTTTTATTTTTTCATGTAAACTTTTATAGCTATGATTTACTTCAGCTCTGATTTACTGTAATTTTGGTACATTGTGTTTTAGTTTTCATTCATCTCCAAATATTTTCTAATTTCCCTTGTGATTTCTTTGATCCACAGATTGTTTAAATGTGTTGTTTAATTTTTACAAATTTGTAAATTTTCTAGTTTTCCTTCTATTGACTTTAACTTTATTCTGTTGAGGTAGAACATGCTTTGATGATATCTCTTTTTAAATCTATTGGGACATAATTTTTAGTCTAATGTGGTTTGTCTTGGATAATGTCTCATATATATCTATGTATTCTGTTTTGATTGGAGAGAATGTTCTGTATATGTCTGTTATGACTACTTGTTTTATTGTGTTGTTTAAGTCCTCTATTTCCTTACCTATCTTCTGTCTATTTGTTCTATTTATTATTGAGAGTAGGTTACTGAAGTCTCCAACTATTATTGTAGAACTTTCTATTTCTCCTTTTAATTCTGTCCCTTTTTGCTTTATATATATTTAATAGTTTGTTATTAGGTATGCAAATGTTTATAGTTATTATATCTTCTTGCTATACTGAACCTTTTATTAATATATAATGTCTTTGTCTCTTGTACCCTTTTTTGATTTAAGGTCTATTTTGTCTGATATTAATAGTCACCCCTGCTCTCTCTTGGTTACTGTTTGAATGGAATATCTTTTTCCATCCTTTTACTTTCAACTTATTTGTGTCTTGGGATCTACAGTAACTATCTTGTAGATAGCATGTAGTTGGGTCATGCTTTTAAATCCATTTGCCAATCTCTGTCTTTCGAATGGAGAGTTTAATCCCTTTACATCTAAGGTAATTACTGATAAGGAGGGGCTTATTTCTGTCATTTTGCTGTTTGTTTTCTCTATGCTTAGCTTTTTGTCCCTCATTTCCTGTATTACTGACTTCTGTGTTTAGTTGATTTTTTGTAGTAAAATGTTTTAATTATCTTCTCATTTTACTTTGTGTATTTTGCATAGCTATTTTCTTTGTGGTTAGCATGGGTATTGTATTTAACACCCTAAATGTAGAACACTTTAATTTTTATCAGCTTAACTTCAATAATTTTCAAAGACTGTGCTTCTATACCTCCCTCAACCTCACCCCCTTTCAGTTATTGATATCATAACATTACATCTTTATACTTATGTGTCAAAAACATAGACTAATAATTGTTTTTTTAATGCACCAGTCTCTTAAATTATGTGGAAAACCAAAAGTGGAATTACAAACCAAAGTTATAATAATGCTAGCTTTTATTATAGCCCATGTATTTACCTTTACCTAGATCTTTACTTCTTTATATGGCTTCTGCTTCCTGTCTAGTGTCTTTTCATTTCAACCTGTATGACTCTTCTTAGCATTTCTTGTAGGGAAGATCTGGTATTAACAAACTCCCTCAGCTTTTGTTTATCTGGGAGTGTCTTAATTTCTCTCTCATTTTTGAAGCACAATTTTGCCAATCATAGGATTCTATTTACTATTGTAGTACTTATGAAAAGACTATGGAAACTATAAATATGCAAAACAAACAAACAAAAAAACCCAAGGCATTATTATGGCTAAATGATGCTAGTATATTTGATTTTTTTGTTAGATCCTAAAAAGAAGTGCTTGTATGGCAGGTATTTCGAGGACTTTCTATGACAGGTTTTATAAATGCTGGGATGATTAAAGTTATAGCTACATCTGCAGATCATGATATATGGACCCTGCTAGGTCTCATCAGTAATGTGTTCCTACTAAAGTGATGAGGCCCAGCTCTTTATTGATCCCCAAATGAGTTGGGATTATCAGTTTAACCAAATGATTGTAGAAATTTAAAAATCAGTAGTTTTCAGAGAGTAAGAGCAAAGGAAGAAAAAATCCTGAAATGTGAATTCTAAAAGTATTTACAAGTAGATTCTTGAAGCCCCTGGTGGTTTGTTTACAAAGCTGACATCACTTTGTAAACCAAGCAAGATCTAGAACTAGTCACAGCTCACCTCACCTCAAACATTCTCTGCCCTTTTGCTCAGACTTGGAATACCCAACAAATTGACCACTCAGAGCCAGAGTGAGCACAGCAGAAAAAGGCAAACATTTTTTTAAAACCTGAGGCATTTATTTTTTAGTGATTATTTCCACCTGGCAGAACAAAACCTCTGTGAAAGAAATAAATCCTGCTGCTGCTAAGATCAGTTAGCTATGACACTTGTCAAAGGTCACAGCAGCATGCAGAATGATTTATTTATTTATTTTTTTATTACAGAGGAATGTGGATCTCCCTTTCCTCAAAAGATGTTACTTTAAAGATTAAGAGGCTGTATGTTTCAACATAAAACTTTAATACAATGCAGGGCAATATGTTTAGAAAATTTCTCAATTTAAGGGATTCTGACACATACACCCCACTCCCCAACACACACAGTCAAAGCATGAATTCAGTGACATTTCCCTTTAATGTGACAAATCTGTGTTGCATAAATTACCATAGGAAAAATTCCAAATCTATGAATAGCATAATAGGCTTTCATCATCTTTTTCTCTCAGTCAAGAACTTCATGTGAACAAAGAAGAGGTAAATGGTAATCCCTGTGAAAATAGAAAAATTTATAGTCTCTCTAACCTGCTTTACAATTGGAAGGAATGCATGATAGGTAGATGGACAGGAAATTATTACGCAAACCTCAGAGAAAGCTGTTATACTTCTCACTGTGTAACAGATATGAAAAAAAAGGATTACTCAAAGTAACATGAATGCGATGAGAAGCCCAAAGGGACTGCACTACAGCAACTCCTCCGTTAGAAGAAGACTAGAAGAAGACTGGGTACGGCCCTGATTCAAAGTTAGCTACTGTTTTTTTTATTGTAAAGACAAGGAAGTTTCACAAGAAAAATCAGTCTGAATTTCACAAGAAAAATTCAATCATTTCAAAAGGACACAAAGACATGAGCAGTGTAACAAAAGTTTTCTATGGCTAAGTATAGCTTAAACAATGGAAACTAGTAATATCATTAAAATTAACAACACGACATTCCAAAGTACAATTTGTGAAAAGCTAAGTTGATCAAACTGCAATCATTATCTAAAATATAACCTCTCCTCAAATAATTTAAGCAAAATTTACATTCTTACTATTAAATCTAAGTATAACTGTCTTTAAAGTTTCCACCAACAGACAGCTTGCCCTTAGCAAATATTTTTTCACATCTTTCTGTTCAGCAATTCTTAAAATCTCTTAACAGGATAGGTATGACAACCACCTGTTAGCTCTAAAATCATTAAAGTATACAATCCCATACCTAAGCAGTGATTACAGTTAATTAGATGGGCTGTTGCCATGCTACCTGTGGGCTTTTGTCCCCTGGCTGTAGACCATTGCCTCATACATGCATTACCTAAAAACCCTATTCTAAAAATCAAATGAGAACCAAGATTTCTAGTCCTCTATAGAAAATATCTTCTTAACATACTCTAGGAAACCACAAATTGTTTAATTGTAATTTGTGAAACTGACTATAACACCAAAAAACATAGTCATCTATAGCATTCTTCTGGATCTAGCAATGTATTAAAGTTAATGGTAAAGTAGTTTACATTCAAACAATTAATGAGTGTTAATGAAAATAGCAATTATTTATTAAGTACTTATTAGAGCTCAGCACTTTATATACGCTCTTTCTAATTCTCACAAAACCTTATAATGTATCAGTCACTATGTTACAGTCAGGAAACAGATTTCCTCAGTGTCATATACCTAATGTCACAGTATATTCAGCAATGTTACACACAGGAAATAGAAAACATATTAGGTGTTTATTGGTCCATTTACTGTCACTTATAACAGAATACCTGAAATTGGGTCATTTATAAAGAAAAAAAAATTTATTTCTTACAATTCTGGAGGCTGAGCAGTCCAAGGTCTGGGGGTTGCATCTGGTAAGGGCCTTCTTTGTGGGAACTCCCCGCTGAGTCCTAAGACAGCGCAGGATATCTCATGGCAAGGGCTGAGCAATAGTGTGTCCACATGCTTTCTTTCTCTCCTTATAAAGCCACCGGTCTACTCCCTGATAACCCATTAAACCATTAACCCATTAATCCATGAATGCATTTGCATGTTCATGAGGGCAGAGCCCTCAGTATCCAATTGCCTCACAAAGGCCCCACCATTCAAATACTATAGTCAGATTTTCTACCCCCTTAACCCTCTTCTACTACTTCAAACTACTAATAATGAAGTACTCAATGTGGTTTAGATATGGAACAACATCAGGTTTCTTATGTCAGCAATTCTATGCCTTGGGGACTCTAAGAGTAGCTGTCTTCTACCTTTGTAGACCAAATAGCAGAAAAAGAGAGGATGATGGATTCCCTGGACCTATTTCTAGAAGATAGTCCTGAGTGCTGATCTCATTGTACTTAGCATATAGCATGAAGATTGAGCCAAATGTACCCTCTATGCAGGCTGGTAGGTCCAAAAGAAAAGAATGAGTGGCAGAACTCTATATGTTCAATTATTCTCCAGTTCCAAAGCCTCTCTTTCTTTAGCAAGGAGCAAATTGGAAAAAAAATAGTGGAAACTCTTCCTATTTAGTTCAAACAGTGGAAGTTCCTACTCTGGAATCCTAAATGAGGAATAACTGCAGAGTGAGAAGTGAGTGATTCCTGTACGTCCAATACAAAAGTTTCTCATATGCAGTTTTAAGATAAATTACCTGCTCACCTCAGTAGTGCCACTGATAATCAGCTGAAGGGAGAACAGGGGAACTATGAATTGGTAACTTTCCTTTTTAACAAAGAAAACTAAAATAGTTACTTAGCTGCTATTAAGACCACAGAATGCATGCTGTATTATTAATTGATTAACAAGGCAAGATTGATAATTCATTCAATAGGAGATAACATTAAGTTTTAAGAATCCAGACCTCTATAAGAATTTTTTTTTAACAAAAATATTTGCAAAACATATTTATGTTTATTTAGAAAAAACAGTAAAAATAGTTTCTTTTTCTTAAAATTTATTTGGGATTTAGATTTGCTGTATCTCTGAATTAATGTTTTAAAAAATTATTTTCAGTCTTCGGTTTATCATAAACATTTCTAAATGGGTACATTAGTTAGAATCCTGCCTTACATAATACCTGGGTAAACAAACCCTTGAAATCTTGAAAGTCTTGAAAAAGATTTTCTGCTCCTCTTCCCCTTGAATGCAATCTGGCACACTCTTGGATACTCTGACTTTTTCACTTACCACTAGGGAGATCCTGTGCATCTTCTCCTTGATATATATTCAAGGAACCAGTCCAACTTCTTGCCATCAGCTTCAGTTCCTTTTACCCCTACACTGATAATACCTGTAACACCTGTCCTTACACTAAGATTAGTCATCTCCTTCATTCTTTCGCATTTTGAGGGATGCTTAACAATCTGGAATTATGGCATCTGTGGCATCTGGGTATAACAATGTATTCATTATTTATTTTAAATGGGCTAGATATGAGCAGAGGAATGATGGGGAAGCAGAATTTCAGTTCTTGCCTGCTAATTTTAAGAAAAATAGTTATACTCTGAAGTCATGATCTCTACCTCCAATTACTCACATTTTGTTGAAAATAAAGAGAGAGATATAATTTACAATAATAATAGAGATTAATCAGTATTTCACACAGCTCAAGATAAGAAATATTGTAAATTGATGCCTCTCATCAAGGAACTGTTCTGGTACTGATGAGATATTCTTCTATTTCTCCATCAGTTTCACATTCATTGCTTTGGTTCTGTCAAAAGCCTTTATATGACTAGGACCAAGCACTTTATGCAGCAACAGAAAAGCTATCGCTTTTACCACACAATTTCAAAGCTTTGTTGATTAATCACATGTGTCAAGCAGTTACAATACCCCTTACAGTTCCAATGTTTATATGGTCCTTACCTTCATTCTAAGCAATTTTCCCAGCTTTTGATCATTTTACAAAAAAACAGTCCTAGAAGTGGATTGGCTCAGAGAAAGCAGGAAGCAGTGATACAGTTTTTAAAAAATAGATAGTTGGCTAACTTGACAGTTAGATAAATGCATAGGAAAGAAGACACATTTGATAGATAATAGATAGACAGATGGATAGAAAGACTGCAGAAAATTCCATTCACTAGATTTTCTGTGGAGAAAATTGTTAATTTTTTAAAGAAAAAGATTAATAAGTCATTTTGGGTGGATGGCGACATGGTCAGAGAGTAAGGTAACTATTCCCAAATATTCATTTTCCCTTTCTTTCTTGATAACAGAGCCCTCAGGTTTTAACTGGACTCATGGTTGCCCAGATTAATTTTCTAAGTTCCCTTAAAACTATTATATGGCTCAATGAGAAGTATTGGCAAATGGAATCGAACAGAAGTGGTATGTGCAATTTCATTGAAGGATTCTTAAAGAGAGGGGGAGAAGTCATGCTTTTCTTTTGGTGTTTTCTTCGTTCTGCTGATAGGAATACAGATGTCTGCAGTTGGAGCAACCATCTTGAAAGATGGGATGGGAGCCATGCACTGAGAAGGGCAGAGCAATGAGACTTGGGAGTTTCGTTACTGTCACCGTGGCATACCGTACCAGCCTGGGATTGAAATAAGAAATTTATTTTATAAGTAAGAAGGAAATAAACTTGTATCTTCTTTAAGATCCTGTTATTGTGCATCCTGTTGTTTCAGGCAGCATAATGAAAGCCTAATATTGTGAGTCACTAAAAACAGGTTCAAATAGCAAAATAACAATCCCAATAATATGTTGAATTTTTAGAAGGAGAGAACAGAACTGCAGTTACTAGAAGTGGAAAGGCAGAGGAGGTTCATGAGAAATTAATGAGAAATTCATTAATGGACACAAATAATGATTAGGTATGGTAATGAGGAAGAAGCTAACTAATCACATATTGCACACAACTATTGATAGTCAACTTTGTACCCCACAAATATGTATAATTAATTATCTTTCGATTTAAAAAACCAGCAAAACAAATACAAAAAAAAAAAAAAAACCCAGCAAAATATGATTGGTAAACTGTCTTGTAAAAGTATGGATTTCTGGCATATTTTATAGACTTTTTAAGAGTGCACAGTAGTATGGTATGTCAGTTTTGAGACAGAAGCCAAGAGGACTTGTCTGATTTGCATAACAGGGAAAAGAGAAAATTTAGGTTTTGGAGGAAAGAAAAGTTTAAAAAGGGGCTGAGCAAAGAGGGGGAAAGAAAAGAAAGACAAAAATCAAAGAAATAAAAACAAATGACAACAAAATCATAAAGCCACCACGGCTGGACAGATGGAAAAGAATTTGGGAATTGAATTGTATAATAAATACTTTTGAGATGTTTGTTTTGGTTCTTCTATAATTCTTTCTCCATGTTTTTCCTACACAATCATTTGTGAAGTCTAGAAAGCTAGCTCAGATGTACGTATATATACATACAGGTAATTTTTTCCTTTTGAGTCCAAAGTATGATGATCCAGAAAAAAAAAAAAAATGGAATCTATATGTAAAGACGTAACACACAAGGATTTAGCTGCGTCACTGTTCCTTGAGATACTCTTTATTTTCTTTTTCTCCTTATGCTACTCAACAATAAAGTCTTTGGTGAGAGGAACTAGATTTTCTTTAATCTCTTACACACCACACACAAAACAATGAGTGTAAACTAAGAAGAGGTCCAGGGATGGTGCAGGGGGCGGGAGAGCTGCAAGCACTTAGTGCAGGAGAGATAAAGTGAATCAGCAAAAGAGACAGAGTGGCCAATCCAGTGTGGGAGGAAAACAAAAGAAGTTTTTGTGCTAGGAGCAAAGTAAAGAAAATGTTTTAAAGAGGAAAAGTGGTCAATTACGGGAAGTGTTACTGACAAGGAAAGTGAAATAAAACTAGAATTGACTCTATAATTTGTCAAGTTGGAGGTCATTGGTGAGCCTCACAAGTGCAGTTTCAGGGAAATGGTAGCATGAACAGCTTGGCTGGACAGCAGGAATGAATGGGGAATGGGAGACAGTGAGTACACACAATCCTTGTGAGGAGTGTTACTGTAAATGGGAGCATGGAAGTTGGGCTATAGCTGGAAGGGGATGCAGGATCAAGAGAATAGTTGGACGGGAAAAATGATAGCATCTTTTGATACTAATGAGAATAATTAAACAGAGTGAAAAATGGATGAGCCCAGGAGAGTAAAGCAGTAACCTTAAGTTGAGGGTGGGATCTGGTGCCCAGAAGGCTTGTTCCTAGCAGGAGCAAGAGTGAAGATGGGGTGTAAAGATATAGATGCACAAGTTTTACACATGTTTGATGGTGGCAGTGTGTGAAGTAGCACTTATTACACTTGATTTTTTTTTTTTTTTCTTGTGGTAAGGTCTCTCCCATTAGATTGCAAGCCCTCTGTGGGCTTGGAAAATGTGTGCCTAGTACACATGTGCTCTTTCTAAGTACAAAGATTGGTACTCAGCTTTCAACAAATGCCCAGTAATGGATGAGTAATGAATCGTGCTCCCTTCACCCCACTTCACATTGTGTCATGCTTCCACCTTGTTAGGATATGAATATTAAGTGTTCAGGGTCATTACTAAAGGGATTAAAAATTCTGAATATGACAATTCCCAAAATTCGATACAATATTCATTACATATGAACATAGTAGGGCTTTCTAAGTTTCTGCCATATTTACAACCCTCTGTTAGGGGAAAAAAAAAAAAAGCCACACGTATTTCCTTTCACATTTGTGCCACATGAATCCACTCCCTGGCTACAGTGGGTTGGACCTTAGGCAGACAGAAAGGCTCCTGAAATGGAACTTCATGAGAGCTTTGCTCAAAAGAGGGCATCCGTACTGGATGTAACTACCAAGCATTCAACTGCTCCTCCTCTTGGGAAGCATGAATGAAAGACATAGAAAGATTAAGCAAAGGCCACAATGCAAACAGAGAAGGCACTGAAAAGAAGCCATTAAGCAGATAGTAGTGTAGAGTACAATAGAGGAATCCAGAAGCAAAGAAAGTGGTGTAAGCACTAAAATAGGGAGCAAGAGAGGTCTTCTTGGGAACTTGCTGAGTTTAGAGGGTCACTCCAGTCACTGTTTGTTAATCTGAGTGGTGTTTCAATGTTTTATGACATCTGGATGTGCTGCTTTTAGGCTATTTCTTGTTTTTCCTTCCTGCAATAACACCCTTTGAATTAAGTTAGCAAGAGCGTGACTCTGTGCAGTCTGAAATGTGCTAGTACATATTTATTATTTATACTAAATTGTGTTTTTTTGTGGTACGTTATCTCTGGTGACATTACGAAGCTTTATGTTTTTCCTAAGAATGTCTATACTAATGTCAAATTATTCGAACTATAAACTTGAGGATGATAGGGTAATGTCTGGTTAATTTGAAACATGGAATATAACTGTATAGATGTATTGTTATAGAATTACTAAATACTGTGGGTATTTTTACTGTTTAAAATAATTGTTCTTCTCCTTGGGTAAGCTATTACTAAATGAACAGATTGGTATGAATAATATGTTTCAAGCAAAAGTAGCTATTATCTCAATTTTATATCAAATAATTTTTCAACTAAAAACTTACCTATGAATTTTATTTCAGCTCTTGACTGCTTATCAGAGTGCAGAGATTAATTGCTTCCTAACATCTTTCTTTTTTCTTTGGGACTTTCTGTTCTATGTCTACCTGCTTTGATTTTATCCAACCAAAATCAAACATGGTCTGCTATTTTGAGCTCTCAGTCCCTGTAGATAAACTATATCACAGCTCTCCCAAAGAACACCCTTTAGCCTACGTTATAATTTGCTTTTAATAGTTTTTCTTAAATGTGGGATTTTATTTCACAAAGGCCCTGTTAATCCTATGTGGTTTCTTTCCAAAAACTAGGCTTCTCTGTTTTGATCATTTCAAGCACAATTGAATATAGTAGATTTTTAAACAAAAATTAAGAATGGTTTCAATGTAAATAATTTTTTATATTGATGATGATCTTAATATTACTTCTCTGTCTGTCAAGAAGGTGGCAAATACAGTTATGATTGCTCGTGTCCTACTTAGCACTAGAAATATTTTACAGTCTATTTCTAGAACATTTAAAGCAAGAGTGAAAAACCTTCCTACAATATTTTGTTGGGCTTATTTAAAAACATATTAAGAAGATTCTGAAAAAAATATTCTTTAAGAACATATATTTTAAAAGGAGGTAGCTAGAGTAAGATAAAAATTGTTTGTTAGGGACATTTTCTTTGTGTGCCAAATATGAAGGAGGGGAGCATGGTAACTGTTTAACGTATACTTAAAGCTGCCAAAAGGGAGCCTGGCCAAAAGGGAACCTTCCTAACATTATTGGCTTCCCCAACCCCTGATCTCCTTCAAGCCATATGTTGTTTTCAGGTGAGGCCAAATAATGACCCCTGAGGATGTTTACATCCTAAACCTCAGGACCACTGAATATGTTAGTTTACAGGGCAACGGGGAATTAAAGTTGCAGAGGAATTAAGGTTGCTAATCATTTTACCTTGAAATAGAGGGATTATCCTGGATAATCTGGAGTGACCTCAGTGTAATCACAAGGATGTTGAAAGTAGAAGGAGGCAGAAGAGGGAGTCAGAGAAAGAGAAGTGATGAAGCAGGGTCAGAGCATTGCTGTGTTGTTGGCTTAGAAGAAGGAGGAAGGGGCTGGGAGCCAAGGAATGTGGGTGTCTTCTAGAAGCTGGAAAAAAGCAAGGAAGCACATTCTCCCTTAGAGCCTCCAGAAAGAATACAGCTCTAACACTTTTTCTTTTTTTTTGAATTTTTTTTTTTTTTCCTTTTTGTCTTTTTTCGTGTCCGGCAACGGACCGCAACCCTCAGTGTCGAGCCCGTACCGGACCGGGACCGGCAACGGGATCGCAACCCTTGGTGCTGCGCCCGCCCCTCGCTCAGCCAGTGAGCGGGAACCGGTCTGTATGTGGGATCCGAACCCTCGGCGGGAGCGCCGCCGCACTCCCAAGCGGCGCACTGTATAACACTTTGATTTTCTAACCTCAACAGCTGTAAGATAGTAAATCTGTGTTGTTTTAAGCCACTAATTTTTGTTTCTGCCACTAATTTGTTATGGCAAAAAATAGGAATCTAACACACCAGTTATAGCAGTAAGACAGCAATGCTTTGTTATCAGAGTATTTCTGTGGTGTGTTGAGTTGCTCTTTTCCTCTCAGTGGGAGGAAATTTTGAGTGCTGGGCTACTCAAATATTAAAACATAAAAAATTCAAGATTAGCAATAACAAAGGACGGTTTTAGCGGAACACACAAAGTGTAGAGAAACATGACAAACTAAATATGAGGGTACTTCAAAAAGTTCATGAAAAGAATCATAGTATCCTTTAATTCTGTTTTTCCATGAACTTTTTGAAGTACCTCATACATCACTGCAGGTTGATAAGAACACATTCCATATACAGTTACCACGTGAATATCCAGCATTCCAAATATACCAGCACGCCTGGTTTATGCCAACTTCAGCTCTTGCATAGCTTCTTGACTGCACAAACCATTTTTCTATTTTTTTAAAGAAACCCCATTATTTTAAGAGAAAATATTTATGATTTGAAGATGTGCATTGTCCACAAACCTTTCTTTTCTTCAAATTTCAAAGTCTTGAACTATTTTCAAGCTAGTCTCATTTTGGCTGCGGTTCTGTCTCCCTAAGAATCTTCTCATTCCAAGTTTTTTCTTTCCATGCTTTCATTTGGTACAAGTCCCCTTCTTTGCATTAATTCCCGGATTAAATTATCCTACTATAAAAGAAAATGAGGCTATTTTAAACTGTTAAGTAATACAACAAGCATTTTTTGACTAGTACCTGTGAATTACAATAATAAGTCATGAAGAAACAAGAATAAATGTGGCATGACAAATTCTATCAAGAAGCTCAAACTTTAATAATGGAGGGATGCAAATTATTGCAAAGATTGTAGAAGTGGGCTAGTTGGTGCCTGTCCCAAATATTACAAAAGAGCACAGCTAAAATAGAAAGCATAAACAAGAGTTCTTTAGGTGGACCAAGGGAAGGGGCATTTGAAGTTGAAGAAATCACATACACAATGGAGCAGAAATCTTTTTTTTTTTTTGGTCTTTTTTTTTTTTTTCCGTGTCCAGCAACGGATCGCAACCCTCAGTGTCGCACCCGTACTGGACCGGGACCGGCAACGGGATCGCAACCCTCGGTGTAGCACCCGCACCTCGCTCAGCCAGTGAGCAGGAACCGGTCTGTATGTGGGATCCGAACCCTCGGCGGGAGCGCCGCCGTGCTCCCAAGTGGCGCACTGTAGTAGTGCACCATCGGGCCGGCCCAGAAATCTTTGAAAGCATGGAATTTTTGAGAAATCATACAAGGCAATAGGGTATGCAGTAGAAATGGCAAAGGGAAAACACCTAATAGGATTCTAAATATCTTTAGCTCCTTATTAGCTTGGAAATCCTGTGAGGTAAATCTCCCAATGAAACTCTACTGACCAGAAATTTTCTACCCCTATGTTCAAAACCTAAGTTAACTGGAGAAGCTTAAATATATCATGCTAATTTTTAACAGCAATAAAGTGAATCATTATGTTGAGAACATTCTATTTATGAATCTGATTTAAAGATCTGCTACTTTTTCAAAGCAATCACCTTGCAAGATGATCCTGTTTATTTAAAATACAGATGCTCATTACAGTGTCCCTAATACTTAAAAAGGTTAATAAATATATGCTATCTTTTTAAGGGTATCCATTCCATAGTAAAAAATAATTCCCTTTTAATTCTTCTGCAAAAAGACAATTTTTTCCTTAGCTGAGGAAGCAGAGAGGGTCTAATAGGTAATGTGTTTATTAAGAATGATCTCTACCTCCAAATTATCTGAGATATCAGGAAGTGAGGAGTTGGGCTTGATGCTGTTTAAGAAGTTTTAAAACTGTGAGTCTTTACTAATTTTTATAGAATATTTTAAGTGGAGCCAGTCTTCAAAAAGGAGAGGGTTCTCAGCTGTTCCGATAATCTAGAGATTAAAATTTAAGTTAGCATTCAGGATTTTGGGGTAACTTGCCACCATTTGTTGACCATGTATTAAGTACTGCTACAATGTTTTGTGGTTTTCCATATATTACATATATTTCCATATATTACATGTATATTATATATATTTACACACATATATAAAATCATATATGTATCATATATCATATACAAAATCTTGCTACAACTGAATCGAGTTGGTATTATTCTCCCAGTTTTAGATTAATTCATTGAGACAAGATAAACATCTTCTTGTAGATAGAAACAAGATTTGAACACATGCTATTGTAATTTATTTTGTTTGGTTTTATAAATATTTCTATAAATATTTATATAGTAATTTATTTTGTTTGGTTTTATAAATATTGCCTTTACCAACAAATATTAACGTGGCAAGCAAAAGTGACTGCCATCAGGATAAGTAATAAGAACTCTTTAGTTAGCTAGGAAGATAAACGGATTACTAGAAAAAAATAATATTGTAGCAATGAGTTTGGACCAAAATACATTCCATCATTTTGTAGCATTAATTCTACAGTTTTCTCTAAATTTGGAATCTAGGTTTTTAAAACATATTGATTGACAAATTAACAATGACTTCACTAAGCAGTGACATGAACTATTCTGGGCAGGCAGATGCTGTCAGTCCAAAAGAAATTAACACATACTTATGAAGATTCTACTCTATGGTCAGCACCATTTGCCGTGTGTAGTGAATGTAAAAAATAAAAGACATATACTCCATAGTTAATGACGTAGAAATGATTATGACTTGATTTTGGTATAAGATAAAGTGTATCTAGCAAGAATCTGTTCTAGCAAGAATACCATGTTGAACATAAACAGACATGAGGTTGAAGAGATTGAGATTACATTATGAAAGATTTTAAAAAGTAGGCATAATAGACCACAGAGATATTTAAGTTATTGATCAAGGCACTGATAGGATGATCTGTTAGCACCATCAGGATAATCTATAGCAGGGAAAGACTTTAATTAGAAATTACAGCCAGGAGACCATTATAATCTCTAGGTCCTTATCCTCTCTACTCAGAACAGTCTCACTATACATAAAGTTTGAAACATTTTGTCTTAGAAATCCTCAGTATTTTTTATTTTTCTCATTCTTAGTGTGGATGAATACTCAATATATTCCTTTTTTTAAAAAATAATTTGACTTTGTACTTTTTCAATATCTTGAGAAATTATATTATAAAAGTCACATATATGTATATATTTAAATAGAAATTCAGCAGTTTATGATGCATTTCACATCCATTTTCTAACTTGAGGTTCCAAATAACCCTATAAGGTAGACAGAGAAAGTAGCCTCACGTCCATTTCAAACCTATGGTAATGGAGACTCCAAGATATTAAGGGTGAATTCGGGGTAAGGACCAGTCTTCTGCTTTTTCACCTATCACCTTATAGTACCTTCATGATAACAATCACGTTGGAATTGAAAATAAATCAGTTATACCTCTGCTGGGCTGTACAGTGAGCTCCCTGGTTTCTGTAAACTATCTGGCAGATGTACACAAAATCTCAAATGTGTTTTTATCAAGGTTTACAACAAATTTTGGTTTGTACTGAAATGTCTACTTGTACTTCTGTTACTTATATTCCAGTACTGGTGGGGTTTATATATATATATATATATATATATATTTTTTATTAGAGTTTAACTATTGTTTATGAGATATCTTTCAGAAATCTGAGTGCTTTCTATTTTGCTCATATGGAATTGAAGACACAAAACAAAAGCCAGCTAGACTGTCAGCTAACACATAGATGGTTTCCTTGGTAACACACATGTGAAAGACTGCAAAATCTCCCCAATTTCCATTCCTGCTTTCACAGCGGCTGTTCAGCCTGCTGATGTGGGTGTGCCTGTGTGACAGCAAGCCATTTTGTGTGAGAGTAAGTGCTCACGAGAGACAGGGTGTGGGCGAGGGCAGAGCAGTGTTTAGCCAAAAGCAAGTATATAAGAGAAATTAACTCTTAACACTACTATGGGGGTGGGGGCATGAAGCCAAGAGATCCTTTTTGAGCTTTTATAAACATGATGAAAAGAACACTTAACTGAATATAATGGTACATAAAAGAAAATTATGTTGTTTCCACAATGAAGGTCACAGTCCAAATCTAAGTATTTGTGTTCTATTATTTGCAATATTAAGAAATGGCTGTGTTCTGGGGCTTACCCAGCAGTGAAATTACTTTTCAGAAGTTCAGGAAACTTTTTTTCCCCAACTGTGCATTTAAAAACTCATACTATGTTAATAATAGTTAATATTTCTGCATCAGGCATGTTCCCAGGGTTTTATAGGCATTATTTCAATAAATATCACAGTGGATGTCATAATAATCTCAGCAGGAAGATGGTCCTTTTTTTAAGACAGTATAACTGGGAGTTAGAAAAGGTAAGGAATTAGTCCAAGGTCACCCAGCCAGGATATAGTCGGGCCAGGATTTGAACCCAGGTGTCTGACTGCATAGCCACACTTTTAATGGAGGAAGCAACATTGTTGCCCCAAAGCTATGACCATGGTGGTGCCAACTGAAGTCTTTCTTCAGTGTCCTTGAAGTCTTTCTGTGAGATCTTTGGTTTGTCTTTTCTGGGTATTCTCTAAAATCTCACTAAATAGTTGAACTAACAAAATAAAACCTGTAACATGATTTTGGAGTCATGACATCCTAATTAAGCATGTTCTTGGTAAGCTAGAGAAGATGGCAGACAAATGCAATTCATCAGGAGGAGAATGTAATAAATTATTTCTGGAGGTATGTAAAAGGGCTGAAGGACAAGACAGAGTAGAATTCCTATTTTTGTAATGGAAAAAAGAATGAGGGAGTTAGGTGGAATGCAAGCTGGAATGAGTCTAGTTATGAGCAAGAAACACGATACCTTGTTCTGGTTTTGAGGACAGGAGTAGAAATGGCCACCTACCTAATTAGTTCCCCTTCTCTAATTGTATATATAGACATTTCTCAAATGACATAATGTAAGTGTTCCTGAAAGAAATGAACAAACATGTATTCTATAAAATCATATCTTACAGATTACAGAGCTTGTGAGGAAAAAATAGGATTTGACTAGACCACTCAAAATGTATACAATTATAACTAGTGGACTAACCTAAACAATAACTATCCCAATAAAAGTAGTAAAAGTTAAAAGGATACTTATTAATAATGATACTTTTAAATTTCTAATAGATATAATCATACTACAGTAAATATAGAAATTTACCTAAATAAAATAAATGAAGCAAACATAATGGAAGGTTGTATAAGATAGATTTGGTAATTCCCAGGTATAGAAATAAGGGTAAAAAGCACAAAAATTGATATCTGCTATATTTTTTTTCAGTTTTCTCTATGTTTGGAATCTTTCACAAAATTTAAAAAGTAAATATAAATTGAAAGTAAATATCAATATAGAAACAGTATAATTTTATTGGAAAAATATATTGAAATAAATATAAGGTTACTTCAAAGAGTTTATGGAAAAACAGAGTTAAAAGATAATAAATCTTTCTATTATGGGACTGCACACTTTTTCTAAGCAAAAACAACAGATGGCCTGAACAGATAAAAGGTGGCGCCCAAGGGAAGTTAAGGGGGAGGGCTAAGCATAGAGAGGCAAGGCACGTGCACATTTGACCTTTTCAAGGATTGGCCTAAGAACAGATGGCCTGAACAGATAAAAGGTGGCGCCCAAGGGAAGTTAAGGGGGAGGGCTAAGCATAGAGAGGCAAGGCACGTGCACATTTGACCTTTTCAAGGATTGGCCTAAGCTAGGAAATCCCCACCTGCTAAGCATATAAATATGATCTTTTGTGTTACAATAAACGGAACTGCCTGACAGAACCCCTGCTGCGTGTTTATGTGTTTGTTCCCTATCTGGGAGAGCAGCGGCATGCTCACCCAACTCTTGGAATCTCTTTTTGCCCCACGTCCTGGGGGGGGGGAGAAAAGGGCAATCCCTTTGGCCCCAAACCTCGAGGGAAAGGAAAAACCTGTTGGGGTCCCATGTGGTCACCGGAGACACCCAACATTTCTATGATCTTTTTAAAGTACCATCATATATACCCATCACCACAGATTTAATCAGAGCACTTCTGCCATCATCTTTTGAGAGATGTTGCAAATTAATTTAAATTATAACTTCATTAAAAAAAAAGTAGGTCCTTTGTCTAAAATTTTTCTGACCTTTTTCATGAGCCATTCCTACCTATTGTCAGAAGTAAACACACACACATGCAAAGAGGGACAACAAAAATTAATCAAATTACATTCAATGTTTAGTCCAATCTAATGATTTAAGTAAACTATGAGGTTTAACACAGTTGCTGCATCTGACAGAGAGCTCCCCTTTGCCCCTGTTCCTCTTCAAAATGGCATTGGGCTGCAGAAGAGAGGGGAATATACGATTTCAGGGCAATCAGAGGATGCTTTTGTCTTGTGCTGATACTTAGCTAAGTTCTTGCTGGCATCTTCTGAGCTACATTTGGCTCGATTGAATGCCTGGGAATTCTCTTTGCGCAGCTACTGACGTCTGTGGTTGAGGAAACAATGGTGCATTCTTTGGCACAGCCAGGGCTCAGGAGCCCCACCCTGCTGACTCTCTCTCCTCTCTCTTCCTGTTGCCCTGCAGATGCCTCTGAGTGTCCGCCACATACTTCATCCAGCCCCTGTCTGGGGTGTCAATGGTGAAGCCTCTGTGGTATGGGCCTATGCCTCCCACTACTGTGAAGCCCTGGCAGGCCTGCTGGCCCTTAATTCAACATGGAGACTTGCAGAGAACAGAGGAAGGCTCAATTGTGCAAGAAAGGCACTCCCTCTGCCTTAACTCTCCTTAATATGCCTTGTGTTGACTGAGAACTGTCTGATACAGAGCTTTCCTCACAAAACCCTACACCTGAATCTAGGGAAAGGAATCTCACTAACATATTGAACATACCTCTACCTGCCCAAACTGAAATCTGCAGAGGCAGTGGGACCCAAGTTTTGCTGCCTTTCATCTCTCTGTCTCTATCATCTCATCACAAATCACTTGGCCAGAAGGGATGGGCTTTTGCTTTTTATTCATTGTCTGGTCAGGACTTTCCCCTATATTATATTGCTTTCTTTGCTGAAATAGTAGCCACCCCTTCTCCCTTTTCTTAAAGCTGCCATGAGAGAGGATTCTAACTTGCTCACGGATATATATAATTTCAAACATGTATTTAAAATATCGTATAGCTGTTTCACATTTTTGCTTCCATATAAATTTTTGCTTGAAGAAAGGGTTAGTTTTCCAGTTTAAAAATGTGATACAGGAAGAAGTGAATAAAATTAGGGAGTTTTGAGGTAGAGCAAAAGATAGAAAGCCAAAAAGATGATTTTTAGCAACATGAGTTAAGCAACATAACAACCTTGTGAAGATACAAATGAATGATTCAGACATAGGTAGTCTGGGGCTCCAAATTAGGTAGCACAGAGATACATTAATGTGGTTAATACCAGGAAATACAGTCTCAGGGAGAATCTTAGGCATTAATGTCCAGAAAGAATCATAGTGTGTTAGAGGCTGGATGACAGTGAGAGGTGAAGTAAAGAGAACAAATGATAAAGATTGTGTAATTAAACGTCTAGGGTAAGAATGTTCAGCAAAAGGAAGAAATTCATTCATCTGTATAAAATATTAAATCACCATACTCATTCTAGCATTTATTTAAAATAATTAAACACTTAGGAAGGATAGCTGATTCCAAACTGTATATTTCATTTTATAAGTGCCTAGAAAACAGGGTAAGAATGCTTTTTTTTTTTTTCTTTTTAAAGCCAGGTTCCTGTTTGAAAATCAGTGCTTCTTTTCTTCTTCACAGACGGGGATAGCGTGCTGCACGGGGAAGATAACAACGTTAATAGAGGACAGAGAGGAAGTAGGACCTCTCCGTTCTTAGTTTGCTTCTGCCTTTTTTTCCTAGCAAAAAGATTAGAACAGAATAGAAAAAAATAGAATAGAACTTAGAGAAAAGAGCAAATGCTATAAAACAGAAATTGAAATCCAAGTTAGCCAAGGAATTGAGAGGAAACCTGCTTTCAATGAATTCGAATATCTGGTTCCAATAGATAATTATATATGGTGTTGAGTGAATTTGCAAAACTAATTGTTCAGAGTTAGGACAACAAGTTGGGAAATGATAAAGACTGAAAGGAGCACCAGAAAACTGTTAATAATGAGGCAAACTCATTTTCAAAGCCAAGAAGATGCTTGATATTGTAACAAAACAGTTATAGGATAGATTGTAAAAGTAATGGTTTGGCCCACCAGTTTGAATATGGTGACAAAAGTCAGCATTTTATCCTTTTCTTCCTGGAAATTATTCATAAGCAACATGGAGATGTGAAACAAAAATATAAATTTTTTTTTTGGCAAAACTAGAAGTCAACTAAAGCTCCACATTTTCAAAGAGCTGGGATGATGCTCAACATATAGAAATGAAACAGGTGGGCACATAAAAGAAGGTTGGGGAAAAAAAGACCGCACTGGGAGAGTTGGCATTGGCTATAGATTTCAGGAAGAACCAGCAAAATACCATTATTGAGATCGAGAGGCATACCCTGAAGTGTAAAACCAGAATTCACGGTATAGAACATCACAAACAAGGTTCCAGAGAAGACTCTTTATATTGGGAGAAAAGATTCATGGTTACTTGTCCTTGGCTGTGGAGAAGTAATGGATAAACAATTCTCATGCAAATTATAGTCATAGGCTGTGTCCTCCCCTTCCCCACATGAAACTTTAAAAAATAGCCAATCCAGCAAACAAAAACAAAACAAAACAAACAAATGAAAACCTCCCTAAATGAAGAATAATTAAAAAAAAAAAAAAAGAAAAGACAGGGCAAGAGGAGGAACAGGAAAAGAAAAAGGCAGCTGAAGGATATTGTAGTGCCAGTGCTCATTAATAGCTGCCACACAGCCACCCTGCTGAGAAACTGTATTTTTCAGTTTCCTTTTCAGATATGCATGGCCCCTTGACTAAGTTTGGTCAAAGAGATAAGAGCAAAGTGTTAGGTGGAACTTCTGAAAAGTTTACCGATGAGCAAAGTGGTAACTTCTTTTCCCTTCATCCTCCTGGTTGAATTTTTAGCCAAGACGAGGTGCAGTGAGGTAAAAGGACCTGAGATGACTGACAATTTTGTGGATCCTCACCGGCTCCAGGCTGCCTACCACCAGGAGAAGAAGTTCACATGAGTGAGGAATAAGTTTTGAACCATAGTCACTTGGGATTTTAGTGGTACATGCAGCTGGAAACAAACTCACAGCAGAAAAATGTTCTCATAGAACAGATCAAAATTTGCCAAAACTTTATTATTAAAATATGTAAATAAATGGAATTAATCATTCTAATCTTTTCACTTTTATGAAAAGTGAAAGTACTCAAGGAAAAAAATGATATGATTTCAGCAAAATATGAAAAGGAGTTGGCATAACTCAGGAAAAAAGTGAAAGAAAAAAAAATAAAGCCATCACAAAGGGTAGGACAAATTTGAGGATCACAATGAGAATAAATATTTTCAAAAACAAAGCCATGGATGACAAAATAAAGTGAAAATAATAAAAGAGTTGTTTACAGGTTGATTACATTGGACCACTTAAATCATGGCAGGGGCAGCATTTTGTCCTTACTGGAATAGATACTTACTCTGGATATGGATTTGCCTTCCCAGCACGAAATGCTTCTGCCAAAACTACCATCTGTGGACTCACAGAATGCCTTATTCACCATCATGGCATTCCACACAGTATTGCTTCTGACCAAGGAACTCACTTCACAGCTAAAGAAGTGTGGCAATGGGCTCATGCTCATGGAATTCACTGGTCTTACCATGTTCCCCATCATCCTGAAGCGGCCCGTCTGATAGAATGGTGGAATGGCCTTTTGAAGTCACAGTTACAGTGCCAGCTTGGTGCCAGTACCCTGAAGGACTGGGGCAAAGTTCTCCTGCAGGCTGTATATGCTCTAAATCAGCACCTAATATATGGTACTGTCTCTCCCATAGCCAGGATTTATGTCCAGGAATCAAGGGGTGGAAACGGAAGTGGCACCACTCACCATTACCCCTAGGGACCCATTAGCAAAATTTTTGCTTCTTGTCCTCACAACTTGAGGTTTTGGTTCCAGAGGGAGGAATGATTCCATCAGGAGACACAAAAATGATCCCATTGAACTGGAAGTTAAGGCTGCCACATGGCCACTTTGGGCTCCTCATGGCTCTGAATCAACAGGCTAAGAAAGGAGTTACAGTGTTGGCTGTGGTGATTGACCCAGACTACCAAGGGGAAGTTGGACTACTACTTCACAATGGAGGTAAGGAAGATTATATCTGGAATACAGGAGATCCCTTAGGACATCTCTTAGTACTGCCATGCCCTATGATTAAGGTCAATGGAAAATTACCACCACCAAATCCAGGCAAGACTACAAATGGCCCAGACTCTTCAGGGATGAAGGTTTGGGTCACTCCACTGGGTAAAGAACCACGACCCGCTGAGGTGCTCGCTGAAGGCAAAGGGAATACAGAATGGGTAGTGGAAGAAGGTAGTTATAAATACCAGCTTCGACCATGTGACCAGTTACAGACACGAGGATTGTAATTGTTCTCCCTGTTGTGTTAAGAGTATGTCTCTCTGTATATACACTGTACACATATTAAGCAATTATCTTTGTTTTTGTTCCTCTTGTTCTCTATCATGTACCATGAGACTTACTGACTTTATACCAGCACTTAAATGTTGTTAACCTTACTTCATAGTATTTGCAATTTTAAGTTATGGGATATTGGGAGAAGGGTAAATATCATTTAAGGACTTTGCTTTTTTCTTTTTTTTTTTTTTTGTCTTTTGTCTTTTTCCGTGTCCGGCAACGGATCGCAACCCTCAGTGTTGCCCCTGTACCGGACCGGGGATCGGCAACGGGATTGCAACCCTCAGTGTTGCTCCTGCGCCTCGCTCAGCCAGTGAGTGGGAACCGGTCTGTATGTGGGATCCGAACCCTCGGGCGGGAGCGCCGCCACACTTCCCAAGCGGCGCACTTATCCAGTGCGCCACCAGGCCGGCCCGGGACTTTACTTTTTTCTTATTGGAAAGGGATTAATGCATTTCTGGTTGTACGCAGGATAATGTATCATGTTAGGTGAAATTATTATGTTATTGTACCATTTGAAAATTAAGTGTGATTTAAGGAGATAGTATGGACACCAAGTTGACAAGGGGTGGACTTGTGAAGGTTAATTCTAGGTGTCAACTTGGTTAGATGAAGGAATGCTGGGAAACCTGATAAAGCTATCTTTTCAGGTGTGTCCATGAGGGTATTTCCAGCAGAGATTAGTATGAAAGTCTGAGTGGCCTGGGTGTGAAAGACCCACCCTCAGTGTGGGTGGGAACCATCCAATCCACTGGGGGTCCGGAGAGAACAAAAGACAGAGGAAAGAGGTGAAGCTCTCTCTCGATCCACTGGAGCTGGGATACACTCTTCTCTCCTGTCTGTGGACATCAGAGCTTGAGACTCTTCAGCTTTTGGGTTCCAGAACTTTCACCAA
>NW_007727746.1:52632-55410 GCF_000696425.1 Galeopterus variegatus | reverse complement strand
TACACACACATACACACATACACACACATACACATATATACATTTATATCTCCAGACTGTCGGGCCTCCCTGAGCCAGAGGCCGACAAAACTGAGCGGGAAGAGACCCCGGTCCAGCCGGGGGTCCCTTGTGGGGCTGAGCGGGATGATGAGTGTCGCTGGCACGGCCCTTCCCCCCCAGGACCTTCCTCCCCGGGGGCCGAGAAAGAACACCACCGAGCCAGGAGAGTGGTCAAAGCCGGAACTCCGTTTATTTGCAGGGCGGCACAGCTTATATAGGGAAAAAGGGCAGGGCGGGTTTTGATATGAGAGATCAAGCAAAGAGCCAATAAGAAGGGCTTAAAAGGATAGGGTGAGGTGGTGGGGAGGCTCTACGCGAATACGAAACTAAAGTTGCTGAATCACTGGGACCTGGAAGGGCGAGGCTGGCAGCTACGTGCCGTTGAGCGCTAGTGAAATGGTGGCCGTGGAGCGCATGAACTGGCGCCCGTGTGCGTCAGGGCGCATGCGCACAAAGTTATGCCCAACATGAGTGGCCTGGGTGTGAAAGACCCACCCTCAATGTGGGTGGGAACTATCCAATCTGCTGGGGGTCCAGAGAGAACAAAAAGACAGAAGAAAGAGGTGAAGCTCTCTCTTGATCTGCTGGAGCTGGGATACACTCTTCTCTCCTGTCCGTGGACATCAGAGCTTAAGACTCTTCAGCTTTTGGGTTCCAGAATTTACACCAAGGACACCATCAGCTTCCCTGGTTTTGAGGCCTTTGGACTTGGAATGAGCCACGCTACCCACATCCAGTTTATAGATGGCCTCTCGTGGGACTTTTCTTCATAGTCATGTGAGCTAATTCCCCTTATAAATCCCTCTCATATAATTATAACATATCCTATTGATTCTGTCTCTCTGGAGAACCCTGACTAATACACTGTCTTACAAGCAAAAAAATGTAATCCATCAACCACTGTGACCATATAAGAACCAGGTAATAAAATGTTCCTATGAGCCTTTCTTAAGAAGATGCAGTTCATCCAACCAAGAGGTAATTGGGTAACTTTTTCTAAAGGTAAGACATAAATACATGTGTAGTTTTGAGTAATGGGGCATAATATTGCTAAAGGAAGGAAACAGTATTAAATGCACTAAATAAAGTTTTAGTTATAAAGGTAGTCCCCTTTAGTTATAAAGGAAAAAAAAAAAAAAAAAAAAAATCTTAAGATAGAAACAGACTCATACAATCAAGGGAAACACAGTATAGGATTTTATTAAACCTATACAACATATTTTAAAATAAGCTATGAAGTTTATTTAAAAGTACAAGGTAGTTGCACAACATTGTGAGTGTACTAAGTGACACCATACCATTTACTTTAAAATGGTTAATTTTGTGTTATTACCAACTAAAATTTCTTTAAGTACAACAGAATTAAGACCAAATATTTTTATCATACTATTGAACCTAAATGGGCTATGTTCACCTATTAAAAAAATTTGAATAAATCGCAAAATAAAACCCAACTCTAATGAACAAAATGACACTGTAAAGCAAAGTGTTTCAAAACAATTAAAATTTAAAAAGACTGACAGATCTGCACTAGAAAAATAAGTTTTAAAAATCAGGAATCATTTTCTTTATATTGATCAAAGTCTAATTCAGTGCAAAATGCATTACATGAGACAAAATAGAGTCCTTTTTAATGTGGAAAGTAGAAATACAAAAGTTACTAATATATTTTCATCAAAGAGTCTGCCATCAACATTTATAAAACAAAAACCTCCTAGACACAATGAGAAAGACACAAAGATACATTAATAATGGAAATATTTGGTTTGTTCTTCTTAATTCACCATAGTCCAGGTGGACAATCAATCGATCAATCAATCAATCAATCAATCAGTGCAGATACTTGAGATTTAAATTACATGAATAAAAGGGTAAATATAATTGATGTGTACTAACTCCAAACCTGGAAAAGACAGAATAGACCTTCTTTTCAAGTTGTTATGGAACACTTGCAATAATTGACCATTTATCAGAAAGAAAACCTCAGTAAATGCCAAAGTAGTACTATAGGTCATATTCACTCTTCGCTGTACAAAAATACTCAAAATTAATTTAAAAACTAAAGAAGAAAAGGCCTTAAAACCTTAAAGTTTTAAAAATACTTTATCTTAAACAATTATTTAAGCAGAAAATCTAAACTAAAAATTTAGAATATTCAGAAAATTATAATGGTGAAAATATTACACATGCAATTCATGAAATCTATTAAGACTGTGCTTGAAGGAAAATTTACAGCTTTAAATACTTTATTTAAATGAGACCTTAAATAATTCCAAGAAAGAAAATAGATGAATGATGCATCCAACTTAAGAAACTTAGAGAAAAATTGTTAGAGAAAACAGAAGAAAAACAGTAAGTTAAAACAATGAATAAATTGCAAAAAGAAAAATAATTAAACCAGTAAATCTGTCCAAAATTGTTTCTTAAAAGAACAGCAAGGGCCGGCCCGGTGGCGCACTGGATAGTGCGCTGCTTGGGAAGCGCAGCGGCGCTCCCGTCCGAGGGTTCGGATCCCACATACAGACCGGCTCCCGCTCACTGGCTGAGCGAGGCACGGGAGCAACACCGAGGCTTGCGATCCCATTGCCGGTCCCCGGTCCGGTACGGGGGCAACACTGAGGGTTGCGATCCGTTGCCGGACACGGAAAAAAGACAAAAAGACAAAAAAAAAAAAAAAAAAAAAAAAAGAAAAAAAAAAAAAAAAAAAAAAAAAAAATT
>NW_007727746.1:34957-52622 GCF_000696425.1 Galeopterus variegatus | reverse complement strand
TTTTAAAAAAAAAAAAAAAAAAAAAAAAAAAAAAAAAAAAAAAAAAAAAAAAAAAAAAAGAACAGCAATAAGATAAAGCAATAATAAAATAATTCATTTTTTAAATAGAGAAATCACAAATATACAAAAGAAGAGATTAGGATAAACATCACAATATCAAAAGAGTCCTAAGAGACTCATGCTCACTGTATGCAAATGCTCTTTATGGACAGGAAAAATGGCAAAATTTAAATGAAACACAAAGACCAGAATAATTTTGCATAGTATTAAATGAGAAATCGGTTAAAATGTCCTGTAATTATTTAAACAAGACTTTAAATAATTCCAAGAAAAGAAAGAAAATAGATGAATGATGCATCCAACTTAAGAAACTTAAGGAAAAATTGTCCAAAAAGCTTTCCAAATAGCATCAGGATCACATTGTTTCACTATGAATTATAACTAACTTTTGAAGAACAAATGATTGAAAACTTATTTTTAAAAGAGAATCAAAACAATTTGCAATTTTGTTGCCAAAAGCAAATATCCCAAAAATGTAAGAGTATTAAGTAGTAAGCAAATAAAAAATATATAAATGAATTAATAGTTCACATATATATATATATAATCAATAGTCAGTAAGAATATATAGTGGAAGAGAAGACCACACACACAATAGCAACTAAAAAATAAATTACTTAAAAATAAACATTAAAAATTCATGTACTTTTTAACAGACAAAGTATAATCTCCCAAAATAAGCGTGGAATAAAATGGAAATCACCCATGTTCTGAGATAGGCAGATGCACTTTACAAACATGTAATTACGGTCATGCACTGCATGTGGACATTTTGGTCAACAACAAACTGCGTTTACTACGGTGGTCTCATAAGATTATAATGGAGCTGAAAAATCCCTATTGCCTCGTGACATCATAGCCATTGTGGTACAATTGCCTAGAGTATTCAGTTCAGTAACATGCTGTACAGGTTTGTAGCTTAGGAGCAATAGGCTATACCGTATAGTCTGGGTGTGCAGTATGTTACACCATCTAGGCTTGTGTAAGTATACTTCATGTTGTTTGCACAACTACAAAACTGCCTAATGACACATTTCTCAGAATGTATCCCCATCATTAAGTGACGCATGGCTCTATGTCTAAGTTAATACGTATGTTTCATGCAATCCTATTTCAATACCAAATGTGTTTTCACTTGCAATAGATGAGCTGATCTTAATTTAATATAGAAAAACAAATAATAACTAGAAAAATTCTGACAGAAAGAAGGAAAGGAAAAAAGGAGTTCAGTCTAACTCAATATTAAATCATAATTTAAATCTTGAAAAGAACAATGTGGCACTAGCACACAGACTAATAGGTAAATGGAACAGTAAAAACTACAAGAGTACATATGCATTGAATTTAGTGTATTATAACAGCAGTGTGTCAAATCATACAAAGAAAATGGATTATTCAGTAAATGATGTCAGAACAAATGGATAGCCACTAGCTACTAACTACTGGATCCCTAAAATTTTCACTGAGTTGGTAATTCCCTGTGTCGGGTCCGCCGCTGGCCGACCCGAACAGCCCTAGCCTCGTTCCTTTTGGTGGGTGAGCGAATGGCCTGGATTCCTCTTTCCCTCTGGTCTCCGTTAGGAGGAGACAGGGGAAGAGAGCTGTGAAGAGAGGTGAGCACACCGCCGGCCTCAACCAGCCCAGTTTAAAGGACACTCAGATGCGGCGGGGATTCTGTTGAGCAGTTCCCTTTATTATCACACAAGCACTTGCTTTTAAAGGCAAATGGGGAAGGGAGGTTTTTACATCCTCCAATCAGCTCAAAGGTTACGAGAGCATGCATCCTGTCTCAATGCCTAGCTATTGCAATCACGCAGTGTTCACGAGTGTGGAAGCACATATTTGACCAATAAGGGCTAAGGCAAGGTTCCACAGACACTCCCACCCTACTTCCTCCCGGCGCTGTCTTAGGCTGCCACATTAATACACCCTTGTGGGCCCATACTGGTGCCACTTGTAATGTCACTTAAGGTGGCGTTAGTTTTTAAGGCCCGACAACTCCCGCTTTTTGTTTTAATAAGGCAGCTGGAGGCAGCTAACCTTCCCAGCCTCGCCTCCATTCCCTCTGGTGGCTGTGCCTATCTTAGGTTGTTTCCCTCTGGAAATCTTACCCATCATTGACTATCCAGCCAAGTGGGGGCGGGGTGGAGCCCTACAGATTGGCGTTGATTTCTTGAAGGGCCAAATTGACCCAAGGGCTGTCAGGGCTTTCATTATGGGCCACCTCCTCTCCCACCTGGGTGAGCATTACGAGAGAAGTGGTGTTGCGCCTTATAAGGGACACAACCTGGCGAATGGCATAAGGCCCCAAGATGATTAAGATGAGGAAAATGGCTAGGGGGCCCGCCAGGGAGGCCAGCAGGGTGGTGAGCCACGGGGAACTTGAAAGCCAGCTTTGGAACCAATTACTATTGGCTTCTCGCTCTTTTTTTGCACTTTTCTAGCCCTTATCTAAGCTTAGCTAGGGAATCTTTGATCACTCCAGAGTGGTTGGCATAGAAGCAGCACTCTTCTTTGAGGGCAGTGCATAATCCTCCTTGCTGTAAGAACAACAGGTCTAGTCCACGTCGATTCTGTAAAACAACTTCAAAAAGTGATATTAGCGATTTTTTTAAATGCGATACAGAGACCTCCAAGCGGCCAAGATCTATGTCCACTGCCTCCCTAAGGGAAGCTACCTGTTGATGTGCCAAGGCTATTCCGGCGGTCCCGGTACCCACTCCAATAACTCCCAAGAGGGAGCTGATGGCCACCGCAGCTGCTCCTGTAGCCTGCTTGTTTTGGGTCCACTTATTTCAGGTTTTGGTGGTGGTGAGATTTGCCACAGTGCTGCAAAAGGGTTTGTTGGCACCTATGCAGGAACCTTTGCCAAGGACCTGTGGGAGGGTGAGTCCGGGGTTGGTGGCATTGGGCAATGCTACTGCTTGATTTATCTCTGGCTGCACATGGCACTCTTCTTTAAAGAAGGCGCAGAACTTGATAAACAAGTTTGGGGGGAGGACAGCCTTATAGAGCATTTTCCAGTCTTGGGTCATGCAGGGTTGGTGCGCTAAGCCCTGGAGGATGGCTTCTGCCCATAGGGAATTGGGCCCGTCCTCTGCGACAGCCTTTTTCAGCTCTTTAAGGTCATGAACTTCCCAAGGGTACCAAGCAGCCGGCCTATTTCCAACGGGGGCTTTGTCAAATTTGGACCTACAGTCCTTTTTCCAATGTAATCCTTTTTTACATCGGGGGCAAGGTGTGGTAGGGGGGCTTTTGCCTTTAGCCTTGGGACATTGGCTTTTAAAATGAACCTGTCTTCCGCAACCAAAACATTGTTCCTTGAAGGGTGGGGAAGTATTGTTTCCTGAGGGGATCAGGGCGGTAAACACCTTGAAGGCTTTGGTTAAGTTTTGTGTCTGAGCCTGCAAGGCTGAGAATAAAGTCCTGGCCTTGGCAATAGCCTTTTTTAGTTCTTTTACAACGTTGACCGGATAGGCCTGAGGGGCCACCTCCCCCCACAGGCTGTAGACGCCTGGGGTTTCCCAGCGAGCCATGACAGAAAAAGCCTGCGGCTCTGCCAGGGGTGTTTTAAAAGGTGGGCTAGCCTCCTCAACTTCTTCAGGTGCAACTTTCTCTCCTTCGGCTAAACTTTGGCGGGGTGAGTATGCCGGGAGAGGAGGGTACAGGGTAGGGGCATAGGTATCACTCAGTGGCTCAGGGCCTTGCATTGGCAGCTTTGTTTCCTTTTTTCTCTCATCATCGAACTGCGCCCAATCCCTTTCTGCCCCTTCCTGATGCTCGGGACGGAAGCAAAGCTTTAGGGCAGAGATGGTTGGGTAGAACCCTAAGGGGGGGTCTAGCCCGTGACTAATCTCATTCTTTCTGGCCAGGGTCTGAACCCAGTCCCAAGTCTCATATGAGAACAAGTCAGATGAAGGTGCCCAAGGGGCCACCTTCACCACATGACGCCAGGCCTTGGTGATCGTGGAATCAGATATTTCTAAGCCTCTGCCTTTAACATGTACTTTAGAGCCTTGCAGGCAGTCTCGTCAGATATTTCTAGGCCTCTGCTTTTTAACATGTACTTTAGAACCTTGCAGGCTGTCTCGTCACTCTTTCCACACATGCCTCCCATGTTGCCCCACGAGGAAGGGACAAAGGGAAGCAACAGGGCAGAGAAGTGCAGGGACTTCCCCCTGTTATGATACTCACCCTGACACGCAGGCGGATTACTTCACGGCGACTACCGCGGTTTCTGGGGCCACTCCGCTGGTTGATCACCCTTCGTCGACCTTCTTTCAGGACCGAGCAGCCAGGGGCCTCACTCGCTCATTTTTCTTTCATCCACGAGTTTTTAAAAAACTCCTCACATGGGGCACCACTCTGTCGAGTCCGCTGCTGGCCTACCCGAACAGCCCTAGCCTCGTTCCTTTTGGTGGGCGAGCGAATGGCCCGGATTCCTCTTTCCCTCCAGTCCCCTTTGGAAGGAGACGGGGGAAGAGAGCCATGAAGAGAGGTGAGCACAGCCGCCGGCCCCAACCAGCCCAGTTTAAAGGACACTCAGACGAGGTGGGGGTTCTGTTGAGCAGTTCCCTTTATTATCACACAAGCACTTGCTTTTAAAGGCAAATGGGGAAGGGAGGTTTTTATGTCCTCCAATCAGCTTAAAGGTTACGAGAGCATGCATCCTGTCTCAATGCCTAGCTATTGCAATCACGCAGTGTTCACGAGTGCGGAAGCACATATTTGACCAATAAGGCTAAGGCAAAGTTCCCGCAGACACTCCCACCCTACTTCTTCCTGGCGCCGTCTTAGGCTGCCACGTTAATACGCTCTTGTGAGCCCATACTGGTGCCGCTTGTAATGTCACTTAAGGTGGCATTAGTTTTTAAGGCCCGACATCCCTGAGCCTTTGTAGTGTTTATCTCTCACCTGCTGGAGTGCCTGTATCTGACCAAGGCCTCAATCATGCTAACCGCTTTGTACTTGACCTGTCTAATCAGCATGATGTAATCAATGTAATGGATCAACGTGATGTTTGGTGAGACATACACGTACTTCAGATATCTTTGGATTATATTACAAAGAGGACAAGAGAGTTAAATTACAAAGATCAAACTTTAAACAAATATTTTTTTTAATTCCATTTTTCTAATTACAGTAGAAAAGAACACAGTCACCATATGAATGGCCACCTACCATGTACTTGGGGTCTTATCAACCTGCTCCTGTTATGATACCACATTTGACAATGTAAATGTGATCTGTTCTACTACCTGACTGAGCTTGCCATCTATAGTTATCCTCTAGGATCCACCTGGTTTCTGCGGGGGCCAGGCTGATGAATTAAACAGGAGTATAGTGGGTACAACTACTTCTGTATTTTTATGGCTCTGTAGTGGCACTAACATCTGCCATTACCCATAGGATAAATATTGTTTTTAATTAACTATCTAGGCTAGAGAGAATGAGGAGAATTTTAGAGATTTCCATTTGGCCATCTCCACTATAATATCTCTCATCCCACAGGCCAAGGACCCAAAGGGTTTTTCCAACTCTCTAGTTAATTGATTCCATTGTACGCTCAGATACTGGAAGAATGACCACTGCATAGGTCCCCAGACACAAATAGACCCAGTATGAAATGGTCATAAATGACCATGATGATGTTTCGGACTCCAGACACCAATGTCAATTCAAGACTTGCACCCATTTGTCCTCTAAATGTCTGTGTATTCCCCATTCTCCTCTACACAGTTACCCAAATAAACAGCTGTAGGTCCATATAGGGGAAGAACCAGGGGAAATCATTACCATGTATACTTGCCATAGGATTTCAGGCTCCTTCCTCTTAAAGACCAGCTACCTCTTCAGGTTCTGGATCCAAAAGTCGATGCAAGTCCTGGAGCTGAGCGAGCTATAGTGACTTCTTATTAGAGCCAATACACCCAGCCTCTTTTTCCTCCATTCTTGTCTTTTCCTGGCTGTAGTAGTTAATCAGCATGCTTGTTGGCTGCCTGTGCTCTATTAACCAGCTCTGTGATTCCTTGATGGTGAGGCCTTCTTGGCTGCCACTCCTGTCTTGCTAGTCATTATGCTAATTGTGGTATACTGGGCTCTAGCAGTTAGGCACTGCCGCCTGGCCTCTATTACTTTCAGATCCCATCATCCACATGGGTATTAATGAGCTCTGTGACCATCTCTCAGACCTGGCTCACAGATCACAGTCACCACTAAATTTCTTAGTGATTCTGGTGCCCCTTTTACCAGCAATTCCTAACAGCCTTGGTGACTGTGTATCCTCTGGACCTTCTCATGCAGCATAACGCTCTGGAATGTCTGGTTTCACATAATATATCCATTCCAACATGCCCTCTGCCATCGGCTTCATTATTCCTTTCTGTACTGTCTGTAAAGGCAATTCAGGCATTTCCACTTCATTCAGCTTGAGCTATTGTTTTCTCTGTGCATCTAAGAGCCACCTGGCAGTGACTTAGCCCTCTGGGGTCCTTGCCAGGGTGTTAATTCCTGCATACCAAGTAAATGACCCCAACTGAATGAATTTTTGCTTATCAAGACTTGTGTTCTTCAGTAGGGTGACTATGGTTAACAGTTAAGTTTGTATATTACATAAGAGCTAGAGGAGAGGCTTTTGAATGTTTTAGCCACAAAGAAATGACAAATGCATGAGGTGATTGATACATGAAATACCCTGACCTGACTATTATACAACCCATATATGTATCAAAACATCAAATTGTACCCCATATGTATGTACAATTACAATGTATGTTAAAATAAATAAAAAGACTTGTGTTCATAATTATCTCCTTGATCAAACATCATCAAAACCCTAACCTAGGGTGTATGAACTCACCTGGATCTTACTGGTATACTCTATCTAAATATTGTAGTTCCTCTGGTAAATAATCTCTTTTCTCCCAAAGCAGGACCAGCATACACTTAGCTGGGCTATGCTGAGATTTCTTCTTCGTTATAGGCCTGGAAGCCAGGAAAGAAGGTGGAAATGGAGGGGGATTGGCAAAGTTTGCCTGGATGTGTGTGTGTGGAGGTTCTGCAGTGTCTTCTAGCTTGAAGAAATGCTAGCACTTACTAGAGAGTGATATAAGAGCTCTCACTAGAGGCCTCAGGACCTCTGCAAGCCGAGTAGATTTTCCAGAGCCAACATCCCCAGAGGCATTCATCAAGGCGTCTCAATCCCATATTTCAGGACACCAGATCAAGGCCCTGAACTTAGCATAACAGACCTGCCTTGGCTGAGAAGACACTGGAGCTCTGTGACTCTCTCAAATCCTGAGTGTGCTTCTTGGCTGTATCTCATCTTCCCCTCTTTGTTGCATTCCCCTCCACCGGGATATTTTTCCAGGTCACTATCCATGAAATTTTTCAGCAATCAAGCTGCTGCCCTGAGCCAGGAGCTGGCTATGTTCCACTTACTACTCAGAATGGCTTCCTCTTTGCCACCTAGGTGGTGAATTAACCAGTCCTCAAATCCCATGTGACTGCCTGGTTTCGTGGACCACTCCTAACACAGCCTGTGTAATTCAGATCCTCTGAGAAGCAGATGTCAAAATGAAACTGGGCTGCAAAAGCTTTACTGGGGAAAACACCTGCTAACAATAAAAGGGAAGAAGCAGGAGTAGACAGAGAGAGGTTTCAGACTGTAAGGCAAATCTGACATATGCAAAAGGGGAAGGAAGTTTGGGGTAGGAAGTTTCTCAGACTACAGCATAGTCCTAATAAAATTTTGGCTGAGAGAGGGGGAGACCTTGAGCCAGAGCTTCTTGCACTATTACTGCCCCTGACCCCCACTGTATTCAGTCATTTACTGGTAGCAGCCGTGAGTAACATGACCACTGTGCAAATACATTGGTGGATCCGATGGGTGGGGGCCGGAGCTGTCAGTCAACGGTGCTCCTCAACTGTTTGCACGGCGTACTTTTATGGTTACCACATGTACCAAGTGTGACCCAGTGATATTCAACAAGGATAAATACAAAGTCTCAAACTTTGGATTGTAAGAAAATTATATTATTACTAGGGTGACAGACACAGTCAAGATAGAAATTTATTTAACTAAAGTCTGAGGATTCTGCCTCCTTATGTTTTCAGTGGTGAAACAATAATAGGGAGTAGCTCCCTTAGGTGTGATTGGCATCTTTCACTCACTTGTTGTAATATCGCATCCAATTCCCAGAGTTATAGCCCTATTATTCCTCATATTTATGAGATCCCATCACTGGTTTATAAGTCCAGTGTGATAGGATGGACTACATACAGAAGAATGCAATGCTAAAATTTTGTCAAAGAACAGTTGAATAAAGTAGAATATTTAGTTTCTAGAAAAGAAATAATACCTTAACATATTCGAAGGCTGTCCTGTGGAAGAAAGAAAAAACTGGTTTTGTTTTGCTCCAGGGAGCAGAATTAATAACAATAAGAGCTAATTACAGGAAGGCAGATTACAGCTCAATAAAAGAAAAATCTCTGTAACAATTAGAGTGATCCAACATTTGAATAGGCATTTCAATTAAATACTAAGTTTCCCTCATTACTGGCTAGATGACCACTTCTCAGGGATACTGTAGAATTTATTCTTGATTTGGGAGAGAATGCATCTGATCTTTAAGTTGTCTTCCTACCCTAATATTTCATGATTCGCCAATTTCAATGCACAGGAAATCACAAAGTGTTACTTGAATTTTCCTATTTGATCAACTGTAATCTCAGGAAATTGTGGTAACAGAAGAGGAGTTTGAAACATTTAATGCACTAAGAATATAGAATTAAAACATTACTTGGTGTGTGAACAGATCACATATACTTATTACTATTGGAATATTAAACATTTGTGACTTTAATAGCATTTTTTCTGGAATAAATTTTTAAAATCACTTAGTTCATTTTATAGATGAGAAAACAGGCTCCAATTTCATCATGCCCACAACATCAACTAAGTGGTGGAGGTGGAAACTACATCCTGGACATCAGATTTCAAATCTAGGTAAATATGTTCTCATAACATTGGACTATTACTTTCACTTTTCTAAAGGTCAGTGTTCTTATTTGGATAGACTATATTGAAGCCAAAAAATAAATAATTAATTCATTTGAAAATGATGAATAATTAATTCTTTATTAATTTAACTTAATTCAATATGTATTAAATCAGCACCGATTTTGTGACATAATGTTCCCAGCACTGTGGGGATACATTCCCCCCCCCCCTTGACTTTCAAGTGCTAGAGAGATGGAATTTACATACAGCACTTAGAAAAGAATCATTGCCCTCTTTAATTTTACAAAACCTATTAAATAAATCAATTTTTAAGTAACATAAAAGTTTTTCTTTTGTGTGCATCTTTAAGGCAAACATACACGTACTGATGTACGGGGCTTCTTTTTTCTCCAAACTCTCATTTTTCTGGAAACTACCATCCCTCCTCTCTTGTGCCCTCATCTACTAGTTTCATGGTGTTACCAAATTAGGATCTTGGGTCCCAGAGTCATATGAACAGTCAAATGAACAGTGCACCAAGCAGTAAAGCAAGCAATGCATTATTAACAGAAGACATAGGCTTAATCATAAGGGAGGTAGCTCCCCAAGGAGGCTGCTGTCCTTTATAGGGCAAGAGGACAAGGGGTGCAGGCCAGTGTCATCATTCTGCACCTCTGGAGGTGGTCCATTTTGTTCTTCCTGGTTGCATGATGGGCACATACTCAGTTAGGGCTGTGGTCCTTGCACCTGCTCAGTAGGCCCAAGATGGTGGTGTTGCTCATTATCACCACCCCAGGAGGTCATTGCAGTGGTCACCTTGAAGCTTTTTGCACATATGGGAACTCCTAAAGGGATCATAAACTTAATCTGTACCTTAATTTTTACAATTATAAGAAAAAAAAGAATGAGTAGATAATAAAAAGTTTTAAATAAAGCTAAAAGTTATATTTTAACAAGACATGGAGAAAGGGTTTTGCAACTCAGTGAATATCTGTTCCCCTCTTATCTGTTTATTTTATCAGTTTGGGACATAGGGTAATCATACACACTGGGGGATCTCATGACTGACTAGTGGAAAAGTAACAAAATGTCTTCTGCAGGGAAAAAGGAGTCAGTTTGGTTCAGAGGCCTATTCCCTATTCTGTCTCAATGGGAGCAGCCAGTTTTAAAGGAGCTGTTTCTATGGCCAAATTCATCCAGCTAGTAATTGCCACCTAATCCACGCTTACCAAACAGATTTCATTCCTGGAAATGTTGGTCTCAGAATGAGATGGTTAAATTAGACCAATTTCCCTTGCGTTGGTTTAAAGTTGGAATTTTGAAATTCAAAGCTGGGCTGGGCTGTTTTCTACCATGTAGAAGGAGCAGCAAAGAGAACAATTAAAAAGAAACACAGAGAGAGGCAAAAACAACAGATAGAGAAAAGCCTTCAGCACTCAGTCCCTAGGTTCCAGGTGTCCCAGTTGCAACAGTCCCCTCTTACGTCACCCCCATCCCACAGAAGCTTAGTGTGGTTGTTCAATTATTTACCTCCCTTGAATTCTGCCAATAAATTATCCTTTTTGCTAAAGCTAGTTCACGTGGGGTTTCTGAAATCCATAATAGAAAGAGTCCTAATGAGCATAAAATATATAGGAAAAAACAAAGCTGAACTAATACGTGTCTCATATTCAACTGGAGACAGTGTATCATAGTGGAAAGATCACTGACTGGAAGTGAGAAGGTCTAGGTTACATCTCCAGCTCTGCATTGACCAGGTAAGCTTTGACCCATCACTTACCTCCCTAGTTACCTTGTCTATAAAGTCAGAAGATTGGATGAGGCTTTTAAAACCTTCTTAGTGGAAAATCCTCTTCAAATAAAATCGTACAGATCAACCAATATATTAAATAGACAGAGGAGGAGGGGATGGGGGCAGGGGGTCCAGATCCTCTCTTTTATTCCCCACAAAGGGCCCCATGGAACAAACTGAACAAAACACTAGATGATGTCTAAATCCTGAGTCAACTCTAATATCCCGTGCTTTAAAGAATGAAACACACATGGGGTTTTAGTTAGCGAAGGTAAACTATTGGTTAAATTCAAAGGAGAAAAAGAAGAAGAAAAATTCTGGGGTGGAACTAGTAGTTAATTATCCTCAAAAGCTGCTTTTGAGAAGTTCAAGTTCCCAGAGAGATTCTCTTGGAACGTGCACAGCGGGGGTGATTCCAGTTTTTCATTGCTGGTCTCCTAGTCTTCTCTTTATAGATCCGCTGAAGATGTTCCCCATCCACCACTTATGAAGAAAAAGCTGCTGACAATGTGGACATGAAATCATTTCCAGGAAAGCAGAATGATTATTATGTCAACTCCCAAATCAAAACCAGGAAGGAATTCTGAGGATGAAAAGCATTTAAAGGGATAAAAATTATAAACGAAATTGAAAATCAACCTGCAGATCACTGAAGAAAAACTAATTGGTATTCTCCTGCTGACAATCACTAATTGAATTTTTTGACCATAAGTACACATTGATTTTCTCTCACTGGTATGAAGAGGCGCAGCATATGTTATTTTGAAAATTATATGCCAAAAAATGGTTTTAGTTCTCAATTTATAAAAGCATACATCCTTCAGAGTCAATAGGTCTGCAATGCTCCCCCATCCTGAGAGATTAATTTTCCTTCACGAGAGATGCTGTATCTAACTTTATTGTGTGAAAGGCAATCTAATCCTTACTTTTCAGTCAGTTCTAAAAGTTCTGAACATATTTGGTTCTATTCAGGCAGCCTGGAAACCTCAATAGAATAGCTTCTTTCATGAGCTTTCAAGCCTCTGTGGTTCACTGTTGAACTGTAATAGTTAATACTTCGTGTTTTCAAAATAGAATAGCTTCTTTCATGAGCTTTCAAGCCTCTGTGGTTCACTGTTGAACTGTAATAGTTCGTGTTTTCAATTTTTCCAACATCTTTCTAACTGTTGTTACCAGTTTGTAGGTTTCTTGTCAGGTGGTAGATGAAAGTTTTAATGACCTTTTCAAAGCAATACCATAAGGCAGCAATAGTCCTTTCATAACAGATGGGAAAAACTGCTACAAAAAGAGATTGAGAACAAAGCCTAAGGTTGAGCAGCAAAATCTGAACAGAGTTTAAGTTTTTAATATTTTGCTTTTAAATTTTTACTTGATCATAGAGTTGAGCTTCAGTTAATTCTCAGAAAGAAATGAAAACATCCAAGGAAAGTGAAACTGTCAGAACTTTGATATCAAGACATTTTTTCTGTATTCTATATCATGGTCTATGTTGTGATAAGAATTGATCAGTCAGTATTGGTTAGACTGTTGAAAATCCCCGAGCCTAAAAATGGACATAAAAATGGGCATTAAGGCATAAAAATGAACTTACTTTATAAACAGCATATAGATATAATGTGTTCATATTACATATATGCAATATACATAAATGTATTTCGTTGATTCTGAGATTCACAATTATTTTGTTTTAAACATTGCCAAAATTGGGATGTACTTAAAATTGATGTTGTCATGAAATTGCTATTAGCCAGGCAGCAGTTAGGGTGCATTAGTGGCTGAGAAGGGATGAAGAGTATGTATAATTGTTCATTCTACTAATCTTTGAATTTCTCTGTATCTTTAAAATTTTACATTATAAAAGCTTTGGAAAAATCTACTTAATTAAGTAATTTAATTAAATCAATTATTAATTAAATTAATTAATTTAATTAAATAAAACTATTCAGTTAAAGTCTTTGTGGCACAGGTCATGATGTTTTGTTGGAAAATGTGAACATCAGTAGCTCTCAATCTAAAAGGATTTCAGAAGATCTGGACTCTGAACATGCAGAAATTTCAGAAATACTTTAACCTTTTTTTGGTTTATATATATAAAACATAATTTAAAAAGTTTAAAAGGGTCCTTTTAAAAAGCACAAAATAACAATTCTTATTGATAAAAATCATTGTGTCAAATCACAGGCAGTGATTTTTTTCTTAGTGCTACTGAAAATAATAGTGAATTGAACAGTATAAAATACTCTTAATATTTTCAAAGCTATATGTCCTAAAGAATTTATAGTTTTGAGCTTTATATATGACTGCTAAATAGATATACTAGCTACCATTTAATAAACATCTATACAAGCTAAGAACTTTACATGTATTATTTTATTTAATCCTTAAAATAAAACCTATTTCTTTCTTTCTTTTTTTTTTTTTAAAAAAAAAAGATGACCAGTAAGGGGATCTTAACCCTTGACTTGGTGTTGTCAACACCACGCTCACCCAGTGAGCTGACCGGCCATCCCTATATAGGATCCGAACCCGGGGCCTTGGTGTTATCAGCACCACACTCTCCCGAGTGAGCCACAGGCCGGCCCAAAATAAAACCTATTTCCTTCATTATACATATAAAACAGCTGAGACTCAGAGAAACTTGTGGCTTTGCCAATTGTTCTATAGCTAAAGAGGTAGTAGAGACATTATTCAAACTCAGGTCTATCCGGTCTGAAGTACTATCCCATACTAAAAAATACAGCCTTTTCTGCAGTGGGTGAAACAGGAGAAATAAAAACTAAAAGAATATAAACAAAAAAGTTTTTGTAAAAAGCCAAAACAATTCGACGTATACTGTTGATAAAAGACTGAATCATCTTCAAAACTATGTGGGTAAATAGAAATTACAGCTTTAGAAGTCACCTCTAGAGCAGCGTGTCATTTACAAAACTGTCCATACATTAGAATTACCATGTGTGCTTTTAAAAAATACAAATTCCTGAGTTTGAATTCTGTAGACTGTGATTCAGTAATATTGCAAAAGGGACTGAAGGAATCCGCCTATCTAAAAGTTTCCAAGGGACATTTGGCACATAGGTTTGAGAATCTCTGCTTTGGAAAGATGTTGCTTAAATGTTAAGACAGCCTAAGTTCAAATTCCAGCTCTACAACTAGCTGGTGAGCCTTTTGGAAAGTTATTATGTTACTGTGTGCTTTGGTGTATCATCTCTAAAATGGAGATAATATTAGTGCATACCTTATAACACTGTTGTGAGGATTAAGTAAATTAAATGTATGTGATGTTCTTAGAACAGTTCTTGGCATAGAAAAACTACTGAATACATGGCTAATATTAGGTGTATGGCATTGATTTTCTTCTCTGTGTACTCACAGCTACTGGAAAGAAGGATACATAAAACGACAAAATAAAATACTGAGGGGATTTTAATTAGGACAGTATTTACTCTCCCACCTAAAATGACCAAAAACCAGACAAAATATATAAAACAACGGTTTTCAAGATCTCAGACAACAGAAAACAAAGGACAGTGATTCCCAACTGATGGAGGGAACAATGAGGTGAGATCTATGATGGCCATTTACTGCTTGAGAGAGTTTTCTTGGCATGGTACAAGGAAGGAGAATACACATGGAGCCTGGTGGACTCCCTAGGTTGTGGAGACAAAGCTGAGAGTCTGGGAGACTAAGGAGGCTAACTAGAGTTAGCAAGACAGAGTACCAGAAAGGAGAGAGCTGAACAGAGAAATCCAGAGGTCATTGTCAGGTGTCCCTCGAGTCTTTGGTTGAGAACTGATCAGCACCTGCATGTTAGGAAACTATGTGAAGACAGGGAAAGAGCTACCCAAAGGGATTATAGGTAATAGTGCCTAGTTCTCAAACAGGGTCAAAATAGTGTGTGTTCTTACCAGGCAGATAGGGAAAAAAATGCATGATTCATGGTGCATTGGTAGAGTACATAGAAGAAGCCTTGTCAAAAATGTATTGAATACAATTGCTACTTTGGCATCCATTTACAGGCCTGACATAAGTTGTTTGAAATCCAGTTGTCACCCTTGGCCTAGTTAAACCTTTCCTTTCTTGTGTGGTTGTTTACAATAGAGCTCACTTCTTCCTCATACACTGACCGCAAACCCAACATATTATTATTGACCACAATAATACCTAATAGTCAATACCAGAATCATGTAAATAAATTTACCCCTTTATGTGTGTTTTCCCCCTTCATGTATGCACAGCCCCCAAGAAAAGCCTAAGGGATAATGCTCATGGACCTTAACAGAGGCATGGTCTCACAGGTCCTCTTTATCTCTCATGCCGCACCCACTGGTTGAGCACTCTGCTGTCCCCAGACTTCCTGTAGGCCTCCTATCAGCATCTCTAACTTCTATAGGACCTGTAAGTAGTAAGGTTTTCTCTTTCATGCATTTTGATTTCACCTTTTCATTGTGTGTCACCTGAACCTAACTTCTCCCTTGGTCAGGACTCTTCTAGAGAGTAGCTATTGTGGCGTATGGCCATTCTCCATAGAGACCTCAAGACCAAATTAGAAAAAAATCTATAACAATAAAAATTATAGCAAGTCTTGCCTCAATAGCATGGAAAATTTAAACGTAGTCTGAGCACTACTTCATGTGTGCCAAACAAATTTTAAAACAACTCCCAAAAGGAAAAAACTTTTTCCAGTAGCTTCTCTGCATCCCAGAACAAAGTACATAAATATTTATAGGAATACAAATAAATCTAGCACTCAACAAGATCAAATTAATGATGTCTGATAAGCAATGAAAAAATTTACCACGTATGATGGTTAATTTTATGTGGCAACTTGACTGGGCCTTTGGGTGCTCATATATTTTGTCAAACATTATTTTTGGTGTGTCCATGAGGGTGTAGGAAACAACCCAAATGTTGATCAACTAATGAAGAAACAAAATGTGGTATAGCCATACAATGGGTATTATTTATTCAGCCATAAAAAGGAATGAAGTACGTGCTACAACATGGATGAACCTTGAAAATATTATGCTATGTGAAAGAAGCTAGACAGAAAAGGCCATCTGTAGTAAGATTCCATTTATATGAGATGTGTAGTTTAGGCAAATTTATAGACAGAAATTTACAAAAAGTAAATAAGTGTTTGTACAAGTTGAGTGGTTGAATGGTAGTGACTACTAATGAGTAAAGCATTTCTTCTTAAGATGATCAAAATGTTCTAAATGAGATATTGGTGATGGTTGCAGAAGCTAATGAATATACAAAAATACACAGAAGTGTAAGTTTAAAATAGTGGGTTCTATTTGTGAATTATATTTCAAAAAAAAAATAAGTGCAGTACAAAAAGGAAGGATAAATAACAATGATAGTCCAAGGTAAAGAATAAATAATGGGTCAGGAAAGTAAAGGGAAACCTTAGAATGCTGAAAGGAGAACACTGCAGACAGAAGTGACATGTACACGGTGTGGGGTCATGGAAAATATGGAAGTTCAGGAATAACGTGAAGTGTAGCAAGAGTCGTTTAGGGTTAGTGGATGAGGGAAAGGAAAGGAAAACGTTGAAGTTAGGGGAGTTAAGTTCTGGAAAATATTTACCATCTTGATGGCAAAGCCTCCTTAAATCATGAGAAAGCGTTTAGATTGTAATCAGGTATACAGCACAGTGGGAAGCAGAGAACGAGGAAGAAATAACCAGGGGCAGCAAGACTGGTGCAACCTCTTTAAAAGTTTACTGGTGAACTTTTTTTTGAAAAAGAGAACTTGGATGGCTGTGGAGGTAAAGGCATGGTGGAGACAATACAGCATTAAGAGAAATATTGTATGTACTAATACTTATTACATTAGAAAGAGTAGGAGAGGGTTAAAGCTGAATTTATAAAATAGTAATAGTTTGGTTTGAAGAATAATTGGAATTGGTAAGTAGAGAGGGAAAAATAAAAGATGACTAAGGTTTCTAGCTTAGAACACTGGAAAATATTTTAGAAAGAGATTATAGTAGGAAGAGACATCTTAAATGGCCATAACAAGAACAAGTTTCTTTTGAAGGATTTTAAGTTTGAGGTGCTGTGAATTTTCCAGTGGAGATTTTCCCCTCATTTCCTCAGGATATTTGATTAACAAGTTTTTACTAAAATGAGGGAGGCTTTTCTTTAGAATGAGAGTGCATGAGATTAAATGAGACAGAAATAAGTGATCTCTCAGTCTTCTGAACTCTTATGCACTTTATCACTTAGGGTAGGACTCTACATCTGTATTGTGGTTTTGTATTGAGTATTGCAGGATGTCAGCTTGTAGTTTAAAAAATTTAAAATTCTTTTTTGCAGCAAATCATTTAAAAAAGGTCTTATATCTCATCTAGTACTTTGCCACAATAGGCATTATACTTCCATGCAAGGAAGCTGAGGTCCAGAAAATTCAAATGATTTTCTCAAGGTTACCTTTGTCTTGTTTTGTTTTGTTTAATCTCCTAGACTAGTGATTTTCCTACTGTTACTCTGCCTCCCTCAAAAGGCAAAATGCATTGGGTAAAGAATCATAGCTGAGATGGTACAAAATGTGCATTTAATGTCCAACTCTGTTAATGTGTGACTCCTGGCAACTGCCTTAAACACTCTGAGCATCAGTTTTCTTCCAATAAATTGAAAATGTTTATCCAATCAATGTTGACAAGAAACTTTGAGATTCTTCTTAATCAGATTTCTAAGGGCCGGCCCAGTGGCGCACTGCTGCAGTGCGCCGGTTGGGAGCGTGGCGGCGCTCCCGCCGAGGGTTCGGATCCCACATACAGACCGGTTCCCGCTCACTGGCTGAGCGAGGGG
>NW_007727746.1:27222-34747 GCF_000696425.1 Galeopterus variegatus | reverse complement strand
AAAAAAAAAAAATTAAAAAAAAAAAAAAAAAAAAAAAAAAAAAAAAAAAAAAGATTTCTAATTAGAGATCTTTTTTTTTTAACTTAATGGATGACAAGCAAAACAAGAACAAAACAAAATGAAACAAAATAAAAAGTATCAACTCATATGAAGCACGCGCAGATAGTTTTTCTAATAGTTGACCATTCTTATTTGAGAGCATATAGGTATGCCCATGTACATGTTGAACACAGTCAAATCTCATCTCTTTCTCTCATTTCCCACCATCTTTATTATGTTTTTACATTCATCTTAAAGGTTTTCATTTTGATCATGCTGGCACTGTTTTCTTTAAGACAAACTTACCGAATTATAAGCAAGAATTGGAGCATTTGGGCACATTTTTCACTTTTACAGGTTCATATAACTCATACTTCTCAATAGTAAAGCCCTTTTGCATTTAAAAGGATTTCTATATTCCTTGTTATATGTAAAGAAGATATTCTGAAACCATATGGTGCATCTGTTTGCCAACTATGGAATGATACGTAAGCACTTTGGTACTTTGTTTAATAGCAACATGAACATTGATAACTGTAAAATGATTTTTAGCTGAATCTCCTTCTTCAATATTTAGAACACTATGACAACACAACAAGCAGAACCATCATTATGGAATGTCATTTCTCAGTTTTAAGTTTTAGCATTTCCTTAGCACACAGGGCAAGTGAAACATGAAATGGAAGTAGAACCCACATACAGATGAAATGGAGAAAATGCCTCCAACCAAAGCAAAAACAGATGGGAAGGCCCCAGAGGAGCTTTATCCTAAAGGGAAAGGTACAACCTGCCATTCCCACTTACTGTTGCAAAATTGAACGCTAATTAGGATAGACTTTTTTTGTAGAAGCTTTGAAACAAAATTACTCATTTTCAGAAAATTGTTTTTGTGTCTTTATTAGAGCATTCTATTTTTAAATATTATTAAATTTACTTATGACCAAGTAAAAAGTATGCAGTGTCTCTAGACATGTTAATGGTTATTGTTCTAATTCCTATACATATTTATTTTACATTTTTGGAGATTAGACAGATATATAAAGAGAACATTGTTTCAAATGATAGCTTTGGACATCTCTTGGGGTTACGACTTCATAATTAATACTCCATAGCTTCTGACCTGGTCTCCCCATTATGTGGACATAAGCCCACCTCTTCCTAAATATCTTCCCCATTTGTTAGAGTGATCCTTTAAAAACAAAAAGCTAGTCATGGGCTTTTTCATATCTCACAATTACAAACCATTATGAATTCATTGAATCAACTAATATTCATTAAATGTCTCCAACCATTAAGATCCAGATAGGCAGTAGAGAAGACAGAAACATTAGTAGAATACAATATTTTCTTTCAAAAGATACAATCTGGTAATCAAGATAAAACAGATACTTATGTCAACATCAACCTTTCCATTGTTTAGTACTTGATTATTAAAAATGCTTCCTTTATCTTATTAAATTTGGTGGTTATAAGCTCTGAGGTAGGCGGGGCAAACAGACCCATTCATTCATTTATTCTCTCCACAGATATTTTTGAGTACCCACAGTGCGCCAGAAATTGAGATAGGTTTGGGGGATGGAGGAAAGTATACACATTCTTTAGGAGTTCAGAGATTAGCTGAGAGAAAGAAAAGGGAAGAGATAATGACTGTACACTATGGCAAGGGCTCCACAGGGTGCATAGTAGCGTGTATAAGAATGTCGAGGGCAGGCAACATTTCAGATTCACTTGCGATTGAAACCAGGCTCTGCTCCCTGGGGATCATGTGAATCAGAACAGGATATTTCACTTCCCTGAGCCTCAGTTCCTCATCTGTAAAATGCATCTATTTCACATAGCTATTATGAGGTCGAAACAAGGTAATCTGGGTACCATGTCTCACACATGAATCAGTAACCAGTTCATCTCATCTCAAGAAACATGTCAAACCACTCAGACTGTTTCTCTTTCCTCAGCTCCGTCTCTCTTTAAATGTTTTGTCTCAGATCTCAATTGTCAGACATTTGCAAGATGAATAGCAGCATGCAATGGGCTGGAGAAAGAAACAGCAGAAAGCAGAGCCCAGGGAACCATCCATCATAAAGCCATTCTGCCTTAAAGTGAAAAGTGCAATTCCCCAAGACTCTGGTAACACCCATGACTGAACATCCTGCTAATTTTAGCAAAATAATAAATATGAACAAGTCTCATTTATTCAATTGACTGCGGACAAAAGTGAGTGAGAAATCTTGGATAGAGAAGAAATAAAAACCAAGAGCTCTTTCCTGTCAATTGAAACCATGATTAATAAACACTTGTGAAGACCAGTTGCTCTCAAAAGATCAAAACTGGTATGATTCAGTGTCGGCAGCCTGCTAAAAAGATTGTTTTTTTACAATTGCAAAACCAGCAATCAATAAAAGTAAGAGAGTTGAAGGAGGCAGAGGTGATGAATGAAGAAGTCAATTTGTTCAGGTTGGTATGGGATAAAAATCTGATGCTGTTAAGATTCCCAATGAAATAAAAATTATCACCAAGAAAACAAAAGAATATTAAAGTATTAAAGCAAAGTAGTTTCTTCCATGTCACTGCCTGCTCAGCTTCTTGGAGAAAATGTGGACTTTTTAAGATTAGATTTGCACAGATAAGTAATAGAAAAAGGGATAAAGGTCTCAGTTTTAAATGATTATATCTCGTTTCTCCTACTGTGTTGTAAGTTCTTGGAGGACAAAAATCACAAATTTTCTTCTCTATTCTTCTTTGTGCCTGGAATAGGCCTGACAGAGTAGATGTTCAATAATAAGTCTCATTTGGCTGATAACTATGAATAGAAGATAAGCAAAGCACAGGACACTGAATATTATTCTAAAATTTACATTGACATCGCTTTTCCATAGAAAAGGAATGAGGACGAGAAATAGAAAAGAGTCTGTGTCTTGTTACTTTATTTCACTTAAGCCGGAGACTGACGCACAGTAAATGTTTGACGCACAGTAAATGTTTAACAAATATTTATTGAAGGAATAGTAGGAAAAAACAACAAGATGCAGGTCAATGGACTGGAGACACTGCATTTCTGTTGCTTTGGTAAAAAGAAACATCTTCCTCTCCAGCAGGTGTCCCGGTGGTGGTGGGAGCGGCAGCAGCAGCAGCAGCAGCAAATGCAGCTGCAATTTCTTAAAATAGGCCATGGATCCACAGGTTAGAAACTGTGACCTCCTGAAGGGTGTGAGTCACCAGCTCTGCCTCAGCAGCTAGCACCCAGCTGGCGCTTGACAACACCTGTGGAGTTGATTGAGTCACTTATTGTCAATTTCCTTTTCTTGTTTCATTTTTTATCTGCCGGGGTTCTCCATGCTTATCTGAGAGTTACTTCATTTACCCCAATCAAAACAATCAAACAAAAATTCCAACTTTATTGAGAATATGTCTCTGTAGATTTGTTGTCTGCCCTTCCTGGCTGTCACATAATCTTTTGGAAAGGACATCTTTTGTGAGATATGGAACATGGATCTCCTGCCTATTTACAAAACCTTGCATAGCAAAGGTCTGGAGTTTATTATGCATTCACCCTGGGTTTCAGTCTCGTCTGGGAATGTCAGGAGGACTTTTGGAGCAGTGTGAAAAACTAGGATCTAGTTACATGAGGAATTGACTCTCTCCAATTACAGAGTTCATTCATTCAACAAATATTTATTGAGCACCAACTATGCAGCAATGTGCTAGTCCTGCACTAAGCCGTGACCTCTGCACTCAGAGAAAACATACAATGAGCAAATGAAGGAAGCATTTCAAAGACTTGTGGAATACTGTGGAAGCACATTCAGGAGGATCTAATCTCAAATAGGGAAGGAGGTCAGGGAAATATTTATGCTCAAACCTGAAGTGCGAGTTGAGTTGCACAAGTGTGGGTCAAAGAAAGCACAATGGCATGGTCAAGAGAGGAATGGTGGTTTTGAAGGCAACATGATGTCTGTCACAGGAGTCATCTCCTGGATTATGTTATTTGGACTGACACCTGAGACTTAAAGTGCAATATCAAAAAAAAAAAAAAAAAAAGAGGGATGGGGAGAAGAGAGCAGGGGATCTGGGGGTTGGGACTAAATCTTGAAAAGCTGGAACCTCTGCTCTGGAAAAGCCAATGTCTATAGCTTCCACAATTAAACGAAATTATTGCAATGGCTTTTGTAGCTACAGGACATAGTGCTATTTCTTTAGTGTCTGTTAATTCTATGCAGATATTAGTGGGCAAAAAAAAAAAAAAAAAAAAAAAAGAGTGATGGGGAGAAGAGAGCAGGGGATCTGGTGGTTGGGACTAAATCTTGAAAAGCTGGAACCTCTGCTCTGGAAAAGCCAATGTCTATAGCTTCCACAATTAAACGAAATTATTGCAATGGCTTTTGTAGCTACAGGACATAGTGCTATTTCTTTAGTGTCTGTTAATTCTATGCAGATATTAGTGGGCAGAAGGACTCACCTTTTGTAAGTACCCCCAGGCACACAGGTACAAGTCAAACCAGTACAGGCAAATAGAAAAGAAGGTGGTGTGATAATCACAGGTGAAGTGTCCTTGGAAATTCTAATGGGAGAAATTTAAGACTATCTAGAACTTCTATGTGGAAGGTAGGGGTAGATGGTACAAGCAAAATCATGCAATATGTATTTATGTTAATTCTGATATCTGTCAACCACATATACCAGCCTTGCAAGGGAGTTGTACCATCACCATTTAAAAATGAGGAAGTTAAAGAGACTATGTATTACTCATGTAAAGTGTTTTAGCAAAGTGCCTGGCACATAATAAATATTCAAAACAAAACAAGCTTACATTTTCATTTTGCTTTTATTTTTATAATAGTTTCACATTTATAAGATTCAAAAATCATAATGACAAACAGTCCATGCTCTAAGAAGTCTTAGATCCTTCCCTTTCCCCATTTACCCCATTCTCCTTAATTCCCTGTGCATAAGCATTTTTGCATCTCTTGTTTATCCTTACCCTATTCATTTAGGCAAATATAAGCACATACATGTGCACACACACATATATTTCCCACCTTTTTTTTTTTATAAGTTGTGGGATAATATATTCTCTGTAAAACATCACTATGTTCTTCAGTTCTGAAGCTTAAAGTCTTTGTGTTAAACTTGACTCCTTTTTTCCCTCACTCCCAACATATAATCCTTTTGAGTCTAGCTTCAAAATTTAAATACTATGACTATTTGTCACCTCCTCCACTCTGGTCCAAGTCACCATCATCTCTATCTGGATTACTGCAATAACATCTTCACTGGTCTCCATGCCTTTGTGCCTGACCCTCCACAGTCTATCCTCAAAGTAGTCACAATAACTCTCTTCAACTCTAAGTCAGATTGTGTCGCTCTACCCCTAAAACTAACTGTAAAATGTGCCCCATTAAACTCTGAGTAAATTCTAAAGTTATTGCACTGCTGCGTCTGTTACATTTTTGCTATGCAACAAACCACCCCAAAGTTTAGTGGCTTAAAACAGCCAGCACATATTTATTCATGATTCTCTAATCTTCTGCTGGACTTGCCTGAGGTCACTTATATGGCAACCTTGGAGTCATCTGGAATGATTCATCTGGGGTTCAACTGGGGCTGATTTCCTCCATTACGGTCCTATTCACACATAGGGCAGTTCTCTGGGTTTCTTGGCTGGGAGGCCTCAGTTCCTTTTCACATGGGCTTCCTGGAAGGATAATCTCCAGTAGGGTAACTTTTTAATGTGGCATTCTTAACTTTTTCTTCATAACTTTTTCTTTCCTAATGAGATAAGAGGTGCTCAGTTTTCTTGGGTTCAGTTTTCAGGACACACCTCTGGGATTCAAGACACTGCCCAAGGTCTCAGTACCCTCTCCTATGCCATCCCCTAGAGGAGAGTAACTGTTGCCTGTTGGATCTATTTTGGGCACCAGCACCTGGAGATTGAGAACACAAGGGGAGGACTTATGCAAATCCAGTAGCTAAGCATGTTCAGTAGAAGGAATTTATACCAGCTTATGTGATCCCAGTTGAATGATCTTCCATTGGAGGTGCTAAAGAGCACAGAATTTATTCACTGCATGTGATAGGATTTAACTAATGAACATGCTCCCAAAAGAGACTAACTGAGCATGTGCAAGACTAGTTACATAACAGGGAACCACCCCCTTAATCAAATATTCATTAGATAACATGAATATGTATTAGATAGCCACGCTATAAATCTGAATCCCAGAAGGAGGTGGGGCTGTTGTTCACTCTCTCTGGGGCCAGACTGCACTCTGCCTGTGGGGTGTGCATTTCTTTCTTTTTGTAACAAGCTTACTTTCAGCAAGTGGCTGATCACTCTCTTGAGCAAGCCTGCACTCTGCACTAAAGTTTAAGTGTGTAATTCTTACTTTTGTACTAAACTTGGTGTGGGGGCTGCTCAGCTTCTGGAGCTAGGCTGCACTTTCTCTGTGAAATCTGTATCTCTCATTTGTCGTATTAAACCTGTTCCCGCTTTCTACTGTGACTCTGCTCTTGAATTCTTTCCTGTGGCAGAGTCAAGAACCTGGTAAGAGGATGGAATGGGTTGAGGCCATCCATCATCACTGACTTCTTCCTTTATAACCTCTTTCAAGAGACCAAATATGTAACTGGTAAGGCCTCTTGAGCCTAGGTTTTGGAGCTCAGATAACATCACTTCTGCCACATTCTTGTGGTAACATCAGGTCCGAACTCTAGCTTAAATTCAAGGTTTGTAGGAATATGCTTCGTCTCTTGATGGGAAGTTTCAGTCTACTGCACCTAACCTATAAGACCTTCACAACATGTCCTCTGTTACCTCATCACTTCTTATACCCCTCCACACTCACTCTGCTCTAGCTGCATGATTAGATTCTTTCTTGTTCCTTTTAAAGACCAGGTAAGTTTATTCTACATGAACCATGGTCTATTGGCCCATGGCTAACTCCCTCAAATCTTTGCTGGCATGTCCCCTATACAGTAAAGTATAACCTGTGGAGTATACTAACATTTATAAAACACATGTATTTCACAGGGCCTAGTTTCCAAAGCCCTGTAGTTTCAGGTACGACCTAACTTTTTAAAATTACATATAGAAATTTTAAGCTTGCAAAAGACAGGAAAATATCCTCAGGCTAAAGTCTCTGATGTAGATAAAGAATTGTAATACAGCAAAATTGCTGGCCCAGGGACAGATGCCCTTGGAGCAGGTTAACCTAAAGTTACTTTATTGTTATGTAAACATACTGAGGAGACTCCTGTAGGAAAAGACAGTATTTGCTAAGAACAAGCTTTTGTTGGTGGATCGACTTAACCTTTTGCCAATTGCATTATGGAATGTCACTTTGTTATTTCACTGATATTACCAGCCTCTATTGTTAAACTATACTTAGCCATATCTCCACCTATGTTCCTTTTCTGTAACTTTCTGGCCTGGAGAATAAATACTGAGAAAGAACCCCAGTCCAGTGTTAATTTCCCAAAGGAGGAATGC
>NW_007727746.1:24444-26282 GCF_000696425.1 Galeopterus variegatus | reverse complement strand
GCTTTGAGTAATCCTTTGCATCTCCATCACCCAGGGGGAGAGAGGTGACAAAGAGAGTGCAGCATAACCTTGTAAATTATAATGTTCTCCATTCCCCAAACACCCTATCCAACTGTTTTTTTCTACTTTTTCTTTTATTCATAGCATCTACCATTTTCTTTCACACAGGATGATAGCTTACTCACTGTATCTACTCTTTAAATTTTCTTTCCCCACCCTGCTGGCAGGTATGCACTTTTTTCTGATGTATCTTAGAGCCTGAATATTGCCTGACACACAAAAATTATTCAATATACATTTGTTAAATGAATAAAGCAATTAATAAATGAAGCACATGATCTTTTCTCTCTTCTTTATAGCATTCTATAACATTTAAGAAAACATAATTTTTTCTAGTTGCTACCTTTATATTTGCACTTTATTATGACATCATTCATCCATTATTTGTTTAATTGTTGCTTTACCATAGCAACAATAAAATTTGCTGCCCTTCCTCTCCTCCACAGTCCACCCCAACTTTACATTAGTAGTATTTTCTTCATGTTTATTTTTGAACTATTATATATGCTTAAATGTCTAGTACTTAGTTTGTCACCGTGAGATCTTTTGATTACTATATTAAACATGAGGCATATACAAGCATTTTCTTTCTTCCTTCCCATTCTATTATTTTTACTTATAACATTTAAAAATTATTAGTCAAATTTTTGATATTTTGACAAGATCGATGAACCCTAAGTGAAACCAATTCAGAAAATTTCATTGAACAAAATTAGAGAAGACATAGAAAAATGAGAAATATTATTATGTTCATGGATTGNTCATTGAACAAAATTAGAGAAGACATAGAAAAATGAGAAATATTATTATGTTCATGGATTGTAATTTTTAATATTATTAAGATGTTACTTCTATCTAAATTGATCTATAGATCCATGTAACCTTAATCAAATTCCCAAAAGAATTTTTTTGTGTTTAAAATTTTGCAAGCTAATTCTAAAATGTTTCTGGAAATGCAAAATGACCAAGCTAGAGGTACCAAAACTTATTATAATGCTACAGAAAGTAAAACTGTATGGTGTTGCATGAAGGTACAGAACTTTTAAACAGACCTACACATACATGAGGACCTAAATTATGACAAACTTATCACTTTGATAGAGTGGAGAAAGGAGGGTCTCGTTAAAAGATTGTGTTGTTAAATATTCATATGGGAAAAAGTAAACCTCAATCAATTTCTCATACCATGCTAAAAAATTAATTTGAGATGGATCATAGACCTAAACATGAGTGTAAATCATAAAGCTTCTAGAAAAAAAAAAGGAGACTATCTCTATGACCTTGATATATATAATTACTTCTTAAGCCACAGGCTGAGAGAAAATATTTGCAGGATATGGATCTAACACAAGGACTTTTTTTTTCTTTTAAAGGAAAAAGAAAGAGACAATGCAATAAAAAAATTGGCAAAACACTTGAATAGGCACTTCACAAAAGAAGATATTGAAATGACCAATAAACATCTGAAAAAAATTTAATATCATTAGTTCTCAACAAAAGGCAAGTTACAACTGTATTGGGATACCACTATACCTCACCAAAACAGGTAAAATTAAAATAATTGACAATAACAACATTTGAAAGGATGTAAAATTATAACTCTCATATATTGCACATGAATAGGCATACAGTCAACAGAATGAGAACACAAAAGCATACACAAGAATATTTATAGCAGAATTTTTCATAATATCTCCAGAAGAGGGAAATGTATATATAAATGATGGTGTATTTATTCAATGGAATATTGGATGTTGATGAAAAAGAGAAAAAAAAAA
>NW_007727746.1:20913-23173 GCF_000696425.1 Galeopterus variegatus | reverse complement strand
CCTGGGTATCTGCTGGGGATTGGTTCTAGTGTCCCACCCCCTGCAGATTTTTTTTTTTTTTAATAGCAGCACAAATGGACTAAGACACTTGGGATTTGAGAATCACATTTGAAACTCCTATTTGTGTGATTTTGTTTGTGGTTTTTCTTTGTTTTCCTGCTGATAAAGACTCATGGACCTCACATATATTGTTTCTGCTACTAAAGAACATGACTGATTTTCTCATCTTTAGACCAACCCCATATATTGTTTCTGCTACTAAAGAACATGACTGATTTTCTCATCTTTAGACCTCCTTCAGGGCTCCCTAAAGTGATTTTGTTGTATATCATTTAGTCTATATTTTAAGGAAGACCATACCAAGTATATTTCCTAAGTATATCAAAAAACCGTCTAGTTACTCTAACGCGAATCTGAAACAAATGATAGAAACACACTTTTGTTTCTACAGATACTTGTATATGTATCTTGGTTATGGTTATGTTTTAATCTTCTACTTTTTCTTTCCTATTTATTTATTTGTTTGCTTGTTTATTCCTTTTTACTTTAATGCTTCTGGTCTGTATTGCTATAGCCAAAAAATTGTTATTGATTACTTTATTATAGTAAATATACAAACAATTAGGACATTGTAGAAACTTCTATCTGGGAAAGATTTCTGGTAGTTCAATTACCAACTCTTTCTCTAACTAATTTACCTATTTTGTTTCTCATTACTGCAGGGGATTGCTAGATGCCAGCCAGCTCTCTCTAATGGAAAATTAATTTGCCTTAATGTGTTTCATATTAAAGGAATATTTGCATTTTAATGAAAAACTCCTATAGATGGCCTGTCAACATAAAGAAATACAGGTCTCAAGTTTTGTGGCAAATCAACTGGAATGTTGTTCTTTATGAGACATTCTTTCCCTAGCACTCTTCAAATCTAACAGGTTGCTTGTACCTAGTCTACAGAATGGTAGACTTTTCTATTCTCATGTAAGCATGACTATAGATGAGGCTATAGGTGTCAAACATGTTTTGATTGAAGTACAATCTAAAGCATATTATCATGACCAAGTACTTGCTATGTATAAGGCAGATGCTAATTTACTTAGTACTAGTAGATGGCAGATCCAAGATTTGGACCCAGACGACCTGATTCTGGACCTTCTGCCTGTAATACCTCTCATAATGGAAAAACTCTATAGCTAGTTCCTCTAACTCCATAACATTTTTTATGCCTTTGCAGGTATTTTTTTCATATCAAAAACCTTCTAGCAAGAAAAGGGAAAATAAACAAATGGGATTATGTTAAATTAAAAAGCTTCTACATAGCAAAGAAACAATTAACAGAGCAAAAAGAAAACCCATGGGTGGAAGAAAATATTTGCAAACTATGCATCTGGCAAAGGATTAATATCCAGAATACCCAGGAAACTGAAACAACTTAACAATAAAAAACAAATAGCCTCATTAAAGAATGGGCAAAGGAACTGAATAAGCATTTCTCAAAGGAAGATTTAGGAATGGCCAACAGACACATGAAAAAATTCTCAACATCACTGAGAATCAAGGAAATGCAAATCAAAACCACACTGAGATATCATCTCACTCCAGTTAGACAGGCTATTATCAAAAATAAAAAATAAAAAATGCTGGTGAGGATGAGGAGAAAAGGGTCCATTTTTACACAGTTGGTGGGACCGTAAAATGGTGTAGCCATTATGGAAAATGGTATGGAAGTTCCTCAGATAACTACAGATAGAGCTGCCATATGATCCAGCAATACCACTGCTGGGTATGTACCCAAAATAATAGAAACCATCATGTTAAAGGGATACCTGTATTTCCAAGTTTATCGCAGCTCTATTTACAATAGTCAAGAGTTGGAAACAATTTAAATGTTCATCATTGGATGACTGCATATGGAAAATGTGGTATATTTACACAGTGGAATACTACTATACCACAAAAAAGAATGAAATACTGCCATTTGCAGTAACATGGATGAACTTCGAGAAAATTATGTCAAGTGAAATAAGTCAGGCACAGAAAGAGAAATACTGCATGTCCTCACTTATAAGTAGGAGCTAAAACAAAAACAAATAAAAAACAGAAAGATATGACAATGACATTAATAAGCTGAACTTTCAAAAGAAGAAAACAGAACTGAGGTAACCAACTGTGGAAAAGGAAAAGGGGATGGGAAAAAAGAGAAATTGGTAAAGGGCCACAAAAATCGATTACATTGTATAATGTTGAATATACTAATTATCCT
>NW_007727746.1:1328-20454 GCF_000696425.1 Galeopterus variegatus | reverse complement strand
GGCCACAAAAATCGATTACATTGTATAATGTTGAATATACTAATTATCCTGATTTGAACATTAGATATTGCACACAGGTATTGATATTCAATGCTGTACCCCACAGATACGTACAATCAACTATGTTCCAATAAAAAATAAATTAATTAAAAAAAGACGTCCCAAACAAAGAAATGACGAATGTTTGAAGCAGTGGATTTGCTAATTACCTGATTCAATCATTGGACATTGTGTACACATAGCCAAATACCACATTGACCCCGTATTCTGTGTCAACTTAAAAATTAAATTTTTAATAAACCTTCTAATTGACAAGAAATCAACCTTCTGCCTACTTTAAAATCTCAGTTTCTCAGTTTACAATTCAAATTGGTAATGTTAAAGAAAAATTATTCAACGACACTTGCTAAAGAACAGTAAGGCAGAGTTTATTCAGACGGTTGCAAAAGGTATAGAAAGTACTACAATGGGATTGTGCAGTAGGGGAGCAAGATTGATCTCAACTCTGAATATGACAACAACCAAAAAATGGGAATTTATAACCAAGGAGCAGGGTGGGAGTCAGCGAATAAAAAATTATTTAGAGGAAATATTAGGGGTAGGGAGAGGTGGAGAACTCTGGCTAAAGTGACCTAACAGGATTCCTGCTGAAGGCAGTTCACCCCCTGGGGGAAGGCAGAGAATGAGCAACCCAATTAGATACTGAGTGTGATCAGGTGTCAAAAATGGGGGATTCTGGTTATACTGACTTGGTGGGATTCTTGCTAAAACTGAACAATGCACTGATAAACACGGAAGCCCCCAAATCAAATCCTAGTTAAAAAGAGAGCACAGAAGAACCTGACCAAAGTTTGGTCAAGAACAGAATCTTTGTCAGTGGTCAGAAAAAATGGGGCTAAGTACGATTTCTGAAATACACGTGCATACCTAGCTACCTATCTGAAATGATTTCATTTACTGCGACGTTTTTAACAATATAATTCATAGAACATATTTTTAAATTTGTGATGCTCTTCTTAAAGACAAAAAATGGGGCTAAGTACGATTTCTGAAATACACGTGCATACCTAGCTACCTATCTGAAATGATTTCATTTACTGCAACGTTTTTAACAATATAATTCATAGAACATATTTTTAAATTTGTGATGCTCTTCTTAAAGACTTAGAAAACTGAAGCCAAACAGTCTTATTTTGGGAAGAAAAAGTTTCTTTCTATTTGTGATATAGTTGGAGGCTATATTTTCTATACTGATTAGTCTTTCAAAGGAAAGAGTATAACATTTTCTGAGCCTAGAGTAGGTCCTAAATGCATGTAATTCTAAATAAGCCAAGGAATAAATTTTTATTGTGTAAATTGTACAGGAGAAGCCACTATTTACTATGCCCTGAAACTAGTGGGAAAAAAAGAGCATAATTAAGACAAGAGGTGATTCTAAAAGATGCACCAGCTCCAGAGCATTTCTTCAGAATGAATTCTACCTGAAAGAGTAAATACCTACTCTGTTGCAAGAAACACAAGTGAAAATACTAATTAATTTATGCCAGGATTAAAAAGAGTACTGATGATTTGTTTGTTCAGATTGATTGAACTTAATATAGCTAAGACATTTTAAAGCCCTAGGAAGCTAGCATCATTTTAAAAAATTACTGTGCATGATAGATTTTTTTCCCATTTCTTTAATGACTAAGAGCAAGGGGGATTAGACCAGAGAGATTTAGACAAACAAATTGACATCAAACTGAGAGGTACAACTTTTTTCTGCATTTGTTCTACAGGTTTCTAGAAAATTAACTGCAGCAATTTGCTGAAGCCATAAGCACAGTAGGATTTTTCTCAAGGGCAACCATAAAGATGTACCTGAAAGAAGAATGGAGTTAATAGAGTAGATTATTGAACACCTCAATTTATGCTAAAGATTTCCCTTTATGAATAAAAATGTGTTGGTTAACTAACTGGCTATGTTGGCCAAAAAGGTAATAGAACTGAGTGAGAGAATTGGGTGTGGATATGCCAGCTCAGAACAAATCCATCAGAAAGTCATACAAAGCATATAACCTGATAGTCACACATTTCTGTCACATGAGTTCAAGTAGATATTACTAATTTCATATTTATAAACATTACTAAAAAGTAACTTATTTTCAACACTTAAAAAGACAATTTAGAGCACATATTTGGGATTCTGAGATTACTTAAAATCAGATTTTGTTTCTTTTAGGTTAAAAAGAAAATGTTCAATAGGAGTCAATACAACACATAAAAAATAAAATAAACAAAAATAACAGTTTGCCTGTTCAGTAAATGTCAAAGAAATGCACTATAACATTGGAATTTTTTACCAGTATCTCTACTTGTGGGTGTATGTATATAAACTGTTCAAAAGAAATGGAGATATAAGAAATTGAAACAAAAAGAAGGCAGAAAATGGGCTTTTGAATTGAGTATTTTCAGATTGTTAAAGACTTAGGTTCACTCTAGCTGCTCAAATCTGTATATTGCCTAACAATTATGTTGCAAAATAGAGACTTTTTATGTTCTGGTGACTCCTGCTTATAAAAATATATATCATAAAAAACAGAGCAGGTGATCAAATTGAGACATTAATGTATCCCATAGATTGACAGATAAAGATTTTGGTTCATTGTAAATTCAGTCTATAAATAGTTGAAAAATTCAATCCAATATTTTTAATAAATAAATTTCTTTCTGAAAGACTAATGATATATATATATTTTTTGGTCTAGTAATAAGGGGACCAAAGTTGTTAAATGACCTTTTTCACTCAGTAATTAATAGTCCATCGCTAATCCAGTCGTAAATTCTCTCAGGCCCCCGACTGAGCTAAAAGTTTAACTACTCCTAAGGGTGGTCAAAACTTTTTTTTCTTTGGCATCTAGTGTAAATTCTCTCAGGCCCCCGACTACTGAGCTAAAAGTTTAACTACTCCTAAGGGTGGTCAAAACTTTTTTTTCTTTGGCATCTAGCCAGTATGGGGATCTGAACCCTTGACTTTGGTGTTACAACACTGTGCTCTAACCAGCCAGCCCTAAAGGTGGTCAAATTTTTAAACTTCCCAGTTTGCTCTTGAGTTTAACCAACTATTTACACTCTTACATCCGTTCAGTCTCCCTTTACCAAATCCACACCAATATTACTAAGTTTAATGGAAAAAGTTCTTTTAGAGTAGGCAAGAGAGGAGACCGCTTTGCTAACTCCACAGTACATAAAAGGTTTAAATTACAGAATAAAAATAAAGTCAAAAAACAATTGTGAAATTTTTAATATGTAACCAGAGATGTTACTACCATGTAGACTGTTTCAAAGTGAAGTGGGTTTTTTTTAAAATTTATATGCATATTTATGTACCATCAACCCTTGAAATCTTCCTCTACCTTTCTGACAATTTTTATAATTCAAAAGAAAGTAATGCTATTCTTTAACTTACACAGGATGATGTGTTTTGATTTTGAACCCATCCTGTAATTGTCCAATTCATAAAAAATAATTATGCCAACTATCATTATTTTGGAATTTTCATATTGTTGATTTCAAGATGATGAGAATATAAAAAGGATTCATTCTGTTATTGGGCCTGAATTTGTCAACCCTCCCACACAATCAAACAACTGCATAAACAGATGGGTGTTGGTTTGTCAAAATAAAGTGGGAGGCTAGTTCCAGAGATAGAAATCCTCCTTAGAAAAATACCACTCCATGGCTCATTCGGGTGAGTGCAGTGCTGTTAGTGCCAAGGCTGTGGGTTTGGATTCTACATAGAGATGGCTGGTGCGCTCACTGGCTGAGTGTGGTGAGGATGACACCAAGCCGAGGGTTGCGATCCCCTTACTGGTCAAAAACAAAGAAACAAAGAAACAAACAAAAAACCAAAAAAGAAAAATACTACTCCATTGATAATATTGTAGAATCCAAATTGGAGTGTGATAGCAGTATGTATAGCTTTTGATTTTTCTTTTAAAAATAAATTAAATTAAATTAAATTAAAATGGGGGATATTGGAATAACACTTATAAAGCAAATGTATTTCACAGGGCCTAGCTTCCAAGACCCTGTAATTTCAGGTATGGACTAACTTTTTAAAATTACACATAGAAATGTTAAGCTTGCAAATGACAGGAAACTTTCCCCAGGCTAAAGTCTCTGTTGTAGATAAAGAGTTGTAACACAGCAAAATTGCTGGCTCAAAGGGCAGATGTCCTTCGTACAGATTAACCTACTGATTGATATGTTGAGAAAGCTGCTTGATTGTTGTATAAATATACTGAGGAAATTGCTGTAGGAAAAGAAGGTGTTTGCTAAGAACAAGCTTTTGTTGGTGGATCGACTTAACTTTTCACAAATTAATGATTGTTGCCATGACAATTACCTTATTGTTCTTTTTGTAACCATCTATATCCCTTTTCTGTAACTTTCTGCCTTGGAAAATAAATACTGGGAGAAGACTCCATTCCGGTGTTATTTTTCCAAGGAGGAATGCCTCCCTCTTGATGGTTCCTGGAAAATTAACCCCTTCAGGGCTTCTCACTGCCCAGAAGAAATGGGCTTTGAGTCTCTGTCACCCTGGGGGAGAGATGACAGTGTGTTTGACTGGCTTCAACTCATAAGGTGCTACTGAGGTAGGAATGTGATTTAGCCAGTTAGCACCCCTGACCACAACACATGGAGAATTTAATGACAAAAATGTCTATCTTGCACTACATTGAAATTAAGTCAGCTTTTAAATGAAAAAAATAAGTGAAATAATCAGCTTTGATTTAAATGCTCTGGTAACTAGGTAAGAAAACAATATGTAAGCCTGTTTTTTCATAGTTTGAAAAACATGTAAATTTAAATATGTATGCTTAATTGAAGGATGCACAATGTGTACAACATAGTGATTTATATAGAGACAGCACAGAATAAGCTCTTACTTTAACTGGATGGTAGTACAGGCCCAAAGCCATTCAAATCCCTAGGAATATTAGCTCTCTCTATTTTTCTAACCTGGAATTTCTGTCCCATTCCTCCTTTTATTGAAAAATTCTCCTGGCTTCTGATTTTCAATATAAAATTTCAGTTAATCCTAAAGAATATCACTTTAGCCCACAGTGATCTCTCTCTTTCTTTAGAAATTCCAAACATTGTACCAAAAAGAGGACTTGGCATTTAAAAGGCACTCAGTAAATATTTTCTGAATAAAAGAATAAACATGCATAGCATTTTACAAAGTGATCTTACAAACAACTGTATTTTTGATACTGAGAGCAATCTCACCTGCTGAGGGAGGGACTGATATTATTCTTTCCTTTTTATACTGGCTAACTGAAGCTCAGATAGCTTGTGCTTTATCCCAGTCCTATAAGAAAAAGCAAAATCTGGGCTGGAGTGTAGGTTTTGTAAAAACTAATGCAGTTCTGTCTCCACTCTTCCTACTTGTCCTTCAAGCTGGATTATTTGTATCCTAAGTTTGTATGCATTGACACATTCTTTTAAGAAGGTAGGTATTCTGACAGCATTCATTTTACTGTAGGATATTTAGGGTGTAACTAAATAATCTAAAGATTGCTTTACATGAAAGTAAAAATAGGTATATTAAGGGGAAGATTTGCAATTCTCATGATTTAAAAAAGAATACACAAAAGATTGACTCAGGACAAACATGTTTTTTAAGGAGCTATCCTCTTCCTTTTTTTCCATCTTCCTCCTCCAACATGCACACACACACTCAGGTGAAGACAGCATTTTATCCAGAAGAGAATCCAGGAACTGCATGCAGAAAAAAAGTATAAATATAAAATGAGAAACACAAAAGAAAATGAAAAACAACACCAACATCCCACCAGGGAATGATTTCTATTTAGGTGTAGGGTATATTGAGAAAAATGCAGAACACAGCAGAAAGGACCCCAAGTAACTCTAATCACCACAAAAGAAAATAAGGGTCAATAAAAAACACAAAATTAGGGCCGAGCCCGTGGTGCACTCTGGGAGAGTGCGGCGCTGGGAGCACTGCAGAGCTCCCGCCGTGGCTTCGGATACTATATTGGGATGACCGGTTCACTCACAGCGCTCACTGGCTGAGCGTGATGCGGCCAGTCTCAAAAAGGACAAAAAAAAAAAAAAAAAAAAAAAACCCCACAAAATTAATAATGGAAACATAGTGTTATGCAAAGTGAAATTAGCATAATAAAGTGCTACTTAACGTTAGCTAGGAGGCAGAGAGGGCCATGTCCCATCTTGCTTTTCCCACCTTGCTTGTCTGCTCCACTCCTATGTATTCAGGGGAAAAGCCTACCTTTTGATATAATCCACCCTTCATACGGAATCCCCAGTCAGTTCCCACTTAAAACAGAGGACTATTTGGGAAACAGATATACATAATATAGAAGGAACCTTTCCAAGCTATGCAGAGTCATCCACCTGGTCTTCTATTGGTTAAAATAAACACATCACAAACACAGCAATCTTGAAGGAAAGCAAAAACCTGAAAGAGTAGGACTAAATGAACAAATGACTGACAAAGTTTTTTAAAATATGGTTTCCTCAATTAAAAATAAGTCTAACAGAATGATCACTATTCAAATTTAGAGTTTGAAAGATAAAGCAGTCTCTCGAAAGACAGAGAAATAAGAAAAAGAAAGAGAGAACATAAGAAAATGTTAAGGAGCATGAAGGATCATGTTGTACACTGTTGGTGGGAATGTAAATAAGTACAGTCATTTTAGAAAATAGTTGGAGGTTCCTCCAAAAATTAAAAGTAGAGTTACCATATGATCCAGCAATCCTACTGCTGGGTATATCCAAAAGAATTGAAATCAATATGTTGAAGATTTATCTTCACTCCCATATCCATTTCAGCATTATTCACAATAGCCAAAATATGGAAGCAACCCAAGTGTCCGCCAACAGATGAAAGAGAAAGAAAATATGGTATATATACATAATAGAATACTATTCCACCTTAAAAAAGAAGGAAAGTCTCTCATTCAATATGGATGGGCCTGGAGGACATTATGCTAAGTGAAATAAGCCAGGTACAGAAAGACAAGTACTATATAATTTCACTGAGGTGTGGAATCTAAAAAAGTCAACCTCATAGAAACAGAGGGTAGAGTTAGAAAAAGGGGAGATGTTTATCAAAGTGCACCAAGTTTCAGTTAGACGAGAGGACCACATTTTAGTAATCAATCCCATTGCATAGTGACCACAGTTAACAATAATGTATTGTATATTTCAAAATTGCTAAAAAAATAATTTGTTAATGTTCCCACACCTCACAAAGGAAATAAGTTGCTGAGGTGAGGGATACGTTAATTAGCTTAACTTAACCCTTCTACAATGAATAAATAGATCAAAATATCACATTATACCCCATAAATATATATAATTATTATTTGTCAGTGAAAAAATAAATGTATTTTAAACAATGGAAGTAGAAATAAACCAATAGAAACATATCAACAACATTCTCAGTTAAAATATAACTTTGTAAAATCACAGACATAGAAACTGAAGACATTAAGAGTAGATCAGTTCAGATACAATGAAGTCAGGGGTCTAAGTTGACCCAATAATAATCAGCACAGGACTGAAAAGCAGATCAAAGGATGATATCTAACTGGGAAGATTTAAAACAATCTTAAGGATTTGAACAATACCTTGAAAGGAGGGTTATGAATTATAGTAGGGTCCTACAGCTGAGACTACTCTGTGATTCAGCGTCAAGATGTTTGTAATACTAGTTGGCCAGGGATTCTTCTCCCTATCTCAGGCTTCTACTTGTAATAACTGATGTCCATGAGGATTTTGTTTTCTTGCAGAAAAAAAAAAAATGATGGACAGTGTTCACACTTCTGGAAGGGTGTAAAAGAATATAATGTGACTTCAATGACCACATTTAAACCTTGAATATTTTGCCGTTTGGAAAGAGGATACAACCCAGGAAGGGAGATGGACTAAGTAGAACCCTAGTTAGAAACAGGTAACCTTAGCAGGGCTAGAGTGGAAATATCTGTGTCAATTGGTACTGACTTAAGTTTAGCAGATGTGTGGCATCCTCTGGAGAGAAATAAAAGACTTGTTGGAGAGTAGACTTTTAAAAGGACTAATGTCCTACTGATATAAATTTGGGGATCCACTATCAAGTTTACTTTTAAAAGGGCTAATGTCAGGCCAGCCTGGTGGTGCACTCAGTAGAGTGTGGCGCAGCGGCACTCCCACCGAGGGTTCGGATCCCATATAGAGACCGGTCAGCTCACTGATTGAGCGCGGTGTGGGCACAACACCGAGGGTTGCAATCCCATTGCCGGTTGCGGTATGGGCGTGACACCGAGGGTTGCGATCCTCTTACCGGTCACGATAAAAGACAAAAAGGAAAAAAAAAAAAAAAAAGGGCTAATGTCCTACTGATATAAATTTGGGGATCCACTATCAAGTTTACTTTTGGCTGTAACATATCTTCACTTGTACCCACATAAAATAAAGCAGAGCCACACCACACTTATCTCTGTATGTTGTCGGGCCTTAAAAACTGACGCCACTTTAAGTGACATTACAAGCAGCACCATTATGGGCCCATAAGGGCGTATTAACGTGGCAGCCTAAGGTGGCGCTGGGAAGAAATAGGGTGGGAGTGTGTGCAGGAACCTTGCCTTAGCCCTTATTGGCCAAATACGCGTTTCCACGCTAGTGAACACTGTGTGATTGCAATAGCTAGGCATTGAGACAGGATGCATGCTCTCGTAACCTTTAAGCTGATTGGAGGATGTAAAAACCTCCCTTCCCCATTTGCCTTTAAAAGCAAGTGCTGGGCCGAGCCCGTGGCCTACTCAGGAGAGTGCGGCACTGGGAGTGCAGCAGCATTCCCGCCGCAGTTTGGATCCTACATAGGGATGACCGGTGGGCTCACAGCGCTCACTGGCTGAGCGTGGTGCGGCCAGTCTCAAAAAGGACAAAAAAAAAAAAAAAAGAAAGCAAGTGCTTGTGTGATAATAAACAGAACTGCTTGAAAGAACCCCCGCTGCATCTGAGTGTCCTTTAATGGGCTGGTTTGGGCCGGCGGCTGTGTTCACCTCTCTTCACGGCTCTCTTCCCCTGTCTCCTCCCAATGGGGACCAGAGGGAAAGAGGAATCCGGGCAATTTGCTCGCCCACCAAGGGAGAGACTGATGAGGCTAGGGCTGTTTGGGTCAGCCGACAGTGGACCCGACAGTATGTAATATGCATTTATTATAAATATGAATTTACAGATCTGCTAATTGTTTAGGACATTATAGGTATTTAATTTCTTGAATGTATTTACTTAATATCATATTAAACTTCTGTTATTACTATAAAAATTAATTCAGGAGGTCCAACTGCCATCTAATAGTAGTTATAAAGGAGAGAGAACACAACATAAAAGGAAAGAAAATACATTAGAAAAAATATTAATATTGGGAAATTTTCAGGAATTAAAGAAACTAAATCTTCAAAATGAAAGATTCCATTGAATGGGAAGGAGGATACAGATTCACATCTATAAAGGGCACTGGCATTTCAACACCTGAAGAACACAAAGAAAATCTTAAAGCTTTTGGCCAAGAGGTGGGAAAAGTAGCTTTACTTACGAAGGGGTGAAAATCAAATTGTAATGAGGAATGTGGCCCATCCTCTACTGTCAGACTACACTGGTTTCAATTTCAATAGCATCACTTACTTGTGAAATAGATAATAATAGAACATACTTTATTGTATTTTGTAGGTGTTAAATGAGATCATCAATGAAGGAACTATGCATAGTAACCTCATTATTATGGATTCTATAAGTCAATGGGGAAAATTTTTTTTAACTGAGAGAAAAAGATCTTGAAGCTACAATTCTATAAGCAGTCAAATCACTATCAAACATGAGAGAAAGATAATGATAATTTTAGTTATACAACGCTTCAGATAGCTCAGTATTTGTAGACTGTATCTCAGATAATTCTATGCAGATTTGTACTACAATGAAAAATGAATCCGAGAAAAAGATATGCAATACGTAGGATATAAAAAGCAGCAAAATCAGAGTTAACACTTTTGAAGACAAAAGACAGAAAATCAGACCTTGAAATAAACAAACAAAAAGGCCATCAAAGAAAAGAGAATACATATTCTCAAAGAGAAAAGAGGGTCTAAAATGGAGAGACAGAACATGAGCAATCATCTATAAAAAAATAAATAATTAATTACAAGGAAAATAACCAAAGACTTAATGGAACAAAATCTAAATCTGCAAATTGAAAGAGCGTATAGAAAGTATAATTTAAAGATCGTAAAATTTCAAGACATTCTAGTGATATGTTGAATTACAAATTCAAGGAAAACTGAGTAGGAAGAAGAAGGTGGTCACTTATAAAGTACGTGGGGGTTGGGGTGGGCAGTATGCAGTGGATGAGAGAATTGCTGTCAACAATTTTGGAAGCCAGAGGACAATGGAGTGCCTCCTATAGATTATAGATTTATGAAATGTGTTACAGCCTTCAAGGTTTGGCTCAAAGATTATATTTAACATGAGGCCTATTCTGACCATTCAATTTAAAATTTCAGATCTTCCACTTCCTAACATTCCTCATCTTACTTTTTTCCCCCATACAACTTATTTTCTAACATATGATGTCATTTACCCGTTTTCATGTGCATTGCTTTTTGTCTGCCTCACTGCACTTGGAAGCAAACCTTTGATGGAAGGTGCAATATGCCTAGTACCTGGCACGAATAGGTATGCAAAGATTGTTCATTAAAAGAATGAATATGTGGGGGCTGGCCCGGTGGTGCACTGGATAAGTGCGCCGCTTGGGAAGCGCAGCGGCGCTCCCGCCCAAGGGTTCGGATCCCACATACGGACCGGTTCCTGCTCACTGGCTGAGTGAAGTGCAGGAGCAACACCGAGGGTTGCGGTCCCGTTGCCGGTCCCCGGTCCGGTGCGGGGGCAGCACTGAGGGTTGCGATCCGTTGCCGGACACGGAAAAAAGACAAAAGACAAAAAAAAAAGAATGAATATGTGAACACACACTGTTGGGAAGAGTGTGGGATATGGGTATCCTCATAAATGGCCAGGAGGTGTGTAAATCATAAATTGTTATACCCCTCCAAAGAACAACTTGATAATATTAAATTAATAATTTTTAATTCTCAGATGTTCCTGTTAAACTTTTATGTTTCTAAGTATTTATCCCAGAAAATATGCCACATCCACAGAAAGACTTGTACGATGATTTTCATTGCAGCATTCTTCGTAATTACTAAATATTGAAATAATCCAAATATTCATAAAAGGGAAATAGTTAAACTATGGTATGTCTACTATGAAAAATGATAGCATTTTAAATGAGCCATTTACATAAAACAGAATAAAACAAAGCCTTATATCTGGACATGTGCATATAAACAAATATAAATGAATGAAAAAAATCAGAAAGGGCACAGATCAAATAGTTAAGTGGTTACTTGGAAGGACTGTGGAAGGGTAGAGAAAGATGAAGGGATGAGAGGTATAGGAGGATTTCCACAATTTATCACAAACCCATATATTTCTGCATTGTCTGAATTTTTTACAATGAGGATTTTTCAGATTTTATATTGTGATAGTTTTATGATTACAAATAAAACTTGAAGCAACTTCTTTACCTTAGAATGTTCCATAATGAATAATAAAAATGTTTATGATACTATTAATAATTCCATTGTTTACATTAGTAATATTGGTATTATACATAATTATTATACTACTAATACTAGCATTTGTTAAGTTTTTGTTTGTGCTGAGATACTTTCCGAATGAATATACTAACAATATTTCATCTAATCTTCAAAGCTGCTCTGGTACTATTGTCATTCTTTCTTATAGATGAGGATACTGGGGCTTAGAGAAGTGAGATAGCTTGCCCAAGTTTCCAAAGCAAGTGTGTGGTAGAACAGGCATGACTCACATGCCAGAATTCTTTTTATTTTCCAGAATACTGCCTCCTAGGCTGTTCTAGTTTTTTAGAAGTTGATTGGGAACAAAAACTAAATCTTATATAAAATTGTGTCCCTACACATAGAACTAAATAAATGTCTATAGACTAGGACTTGAAAAGTGCATTAAAAATGTCTACACTATTTTGTGGATATAGCCTACATGAGATGATTAAATGCAGGCCCTTTAGAGTGGCATGGTTTTCTCTATTTGAATAACGTCATAACAAGGATCAACTAAGAGTTATATCTACACGAGACTAAAATGCAGTTGGGTTTTCTTCATGAAAATTTATATTTTCAACCTCTGGTTTCAACAATGAATTAAATGTACATTATTTAGAATTGTGATGAACTTTTCTGATTTTCCTAGATATATAATGGAGATTTAGAGTTAATGCTTTAATTTTCCCAAGCTATAGTTGAAGTCTGTTCTTTCTCATAATAACACTTTGGTAATAAATTAGATTCCAAACTGCTTATCTTACCTACACTTAGTTGCAATGTGTGGAATTTGCTTTTTTTTAGTTTTTCTGTTTTAAATGTGTGCATTGTTTTAGAAAAGCAATAAAGAAATATTAAAAACATAAATTAAGGCAAAGACAAGGCTCTGGAGGATTTTCCAATATTAGATTTGAACATATTTTAAACGAAGAACATGTTTCAGACTCTGAATAAAACTAAATGATGAAAAAGAAACAGCCAATTTATATTCATCCCGTGGCCTCAAGTTCAGGTTCAAATATTTGAGAAGATAACTCTGAATATTGAATCATCAATAAAACTTCTGATTACTGGGTGCTTTCTCTTCCAAGAGTTTGCCTAATAGAATCAGTGATTATTTCACAAGCACTAGTTGAATGTGTCTTCCTTTCCAATACAGTGAGTTTACAGAACTACCATGAGTACATTTGGGCACATTTTTTTTCTTTGTATGACAATTGGTTTTCACTGTATTGTGGATTTCTTATTGGGCTCCTTAAATTGTCTGGCTGCCTAGGATTAGGGGTTGAACCTTGGTGACAGGCCAGGGTAGTCCACTTGTTCCCTGAGATTTTCGTGGATGACTTTGATCTCATTAGCTAGAAACTAAAAACTAATCTAATTGGTTTCCAACAGCATGACTATTCTCATTAGGATAATTCCCTCTTTGAAAGGAGGGATTTTTTTTATTTTTATTTTTTTCTTTGCATTTTTGTATCTTCCCTGGGTAAATGGAAAATATACTTAACATAGTTTTCCTTAAATAAGGCCTCCCTTTGTTTTTTTCTAATAAAATAAGGTATCCCTTTCCCACTGTATTCTGAACTTATAAGACCCTTAAAAGAGCATTACATCAAATTTGAGTTTGGTGAATGAACTAAATGTATTGAGTTAAGTGTTATGGGGGTTGAGGGAAAAAAAGTCTTTGATTCTCTATTTTTCCTCCTCTTTACCTAATAATTTCTTAGAATAAAAAAATCCAAAAAAATTAACTTATAAGTTAAACTTTATATTTTAAAAAAGAGGTGATAAAAAAGAGGTGAGTATTTTAAGGCATGTGGTACGAAGGAGAGAAAAGAAAAAGGAAGGAGTGATCTAAAATGCTGTTTTGGAGAATTAACACATTCTATAATTATTAGTGAATCACATATCAGCTTCTGTCAGTAAACTCAACCTAATGAATCTTGGCAGGAACTATAAATATTATTTAGAAAATGAGGTAAGGAACGGGGTTTGGGTAGGTCAAGATGAGGGATGTATTTGTTCAAAAAAGTGCTTAAAGCAATTAGAGTTTTCACAAAGGTGCTGTTAGAGTCCAGAAGTTGAAGTGGTGTCTTCCCACTAGGAAATAAGAAACGGCTATATGTAGGGGGCGGCATTTTGCTCTGGAGTTGTGAAACTGAGAAAGAAAACTTTTATGCAGTAGGGAATATACTAGTAAAAATAACAGAACTATAAATTGATGTGCATGTACCAACAAATAAAATAGTTTATTTTGTCTGAATAAAGGATATATAAAGTAGCATAGTAAGGGATATACTTGGAAAATCCAAAGTGAAATCATTTGGTTTTGATTAATTGCTTTCTACCATGATACTTAGTTTATACCCTGATTTTAGCATTCATGATATTTGATGTAATTATTTGTTTACATATCTCATTTCTTTGTAAGTTGGAGAGTCCCTCAAGATTAGGAGCTGACTCTCCATTACCAAAATGATAGAACCCAGATCAGTCTAACAAAAATTACCTACCACTTACTACAAGCCAGATTGTTAAATTCACCAGAAAGGCAGGAGTGGAAAAAAAAGAAAAATGCCTATTGGGGAAATGCAGACAACAAAAATAAGTGATTAAAATATATTTCAGGGGCGGGAGAATTACAATTTCTAATAGGAAAGACCTCACTGTTAAGATGACATATGTGCTAAGACTTGAAAGAGAGGGAAAAATTCATGCAGATATTTAGAGTGTAGTGTAAGTTGAAGTTAGAGAGATAACATGGGATAAGAGGAAGAGGATAGATCATGTATGTCGATCATTTGTAAGGACTTTGGCTTTTATTCTGTGTGAGATGGAAAGCCATTGGAGAAGTTTCAGCAAAAAGGACTCGGTTTGACTTATATTTCAAAATGATTAGTCTGGGGCTGAACCCGTGGCTTACTGGGAGAGTGCAGCGCTGGGAGTGCCGTGGCACTGGGAGCGCCGAGGCCGCAGGTTCCAATCCTATATAGGGATGGCCGGTGCGCTCACTCACTGGCTGAGCGCGGTGCCGGTGACACCAAGCCAAGGGTTGCTATCCCCTTACCAGTCACAAGAAAAAAAAAAAAAGATTAGTCTGGGCTTCTGATCAAGATAATGGAAGAGAGGGTTACCAGCGTCACTCTCTCCCACAAACCAACCAATTTACAACTATTAAAAAAAGATTCTGTTTTTGATTTCTATTAACATTCATCAGTTTGGCTAATTCTTGAACTTTATAAAAATGAAATAAACCAAAAAGTATACTTAAAAATAAAAGCAACAACACCCAAGCTGGGGCCGCTAGAGCTCAGGAGAAGAGGAGGAGAGACCTATCGAGTGCATGAAGGTGGGAAAAGCCACAATGACAGAAAGAAAGAACCGCTCTGACCATTTGGAGCCTGGCCACTTCCAGGCTGGAGCTGGTGAGTGCATGGAGCAGGAGCTGGCAGAAGCTGCAGCTGTGCCCTTCAGATAAAGTAGTTTGGAGGTGGCAGGGAGAAGAGGGCCTTGGTGGCCCCCAGGCCTGCAAGACCACTAACAGGGTTCCTGTGGACCCACATAGGAGCAAGAAGCCCGAACAACTGAGAAAAAAGGAGCCACTCAGAGGCTGGTGAGTCATTGCAGGGGACTGGCACATGGCCCGCCCCATGGGAAGTATTTGGAGCACAGAGATAGAGGAGATGGTCCCACTGGGAGAACACTGGGGCACAGCAAGGACAGCTGATCCACCTCCCAGTCAGTGCAGGACCACTCAGAGGAGACTGGTCAGGAATATAGAACTGTAGGGGGTGCAGTTTGCTGAAAAGACTCAGGCCCAGACCAGAGTTTCTATTCAACCCAGGTGCGTCAGATCTCATGAGATCTGGAAGTACCTATAAAATCAACCATTAAAATCCGAGCTGCACAAAAAGCCTTCCCCAGGGAATCAGTAGTAAAGCAACTTTTAGCTCAACCAAAGAGTTTAAGTGCTGGTCCCCATGGGAAGTTCCCCCATTTTAGAAGTAAGCAAAGGACAACAAATTAGTTCCAGAGCAGAGATTAAGAGGTAGGAACAGCAAATAATCCAACACAGAAATGAAAGAAAAAACAAAATACCCACAAACAATAGACAATTTTTTTTCAGCAATAATGATTTTATTTTATTTTATTTTATTATTTTTTTAAATTATTTTCATTTTGTCAATATACAATGTAGTTAGTTATTGTGTCCCATCACCGAAACCTCCCTCCCTCCTCCCTTTTCCGCCCTCCCACCCAGGTGTGTCCCCTCCATTTTCTTGTTGTAAGAACTTCAAAAAAAAGTTGTGGTTGTTATATCTTCCTCTCCCCCACCCCCGGTTTTTTTTGGGTTTTTTTGTTGTTGTTGTTGTTGTTTGTTTGTTTTTTAGTGTGTGTGTGAGAGTGTGTGTCTGTGTATGTGTGTGTGTGTGTATGTATGTGTGTGAATTGATTCATTCACCTTTAGCTCCCTNTTGATACCTTCATGGAGTAATAAGTTGATGTTTTAATAGTTGGTAATGGGTGTGGTTATGATGGCTTTATAAGGAGAGCAAGTGAGCAGGTTAGCTCTCTCTCATTCAAGCCTTATGCCATGTGATATACTGCATCTCTATAGAGTCACTACCAAGAAAAAGGCCCTCACCAGATGTATTCCCTGGACTTTGGACTTCACAGCCTCTAAAACAGAAAGAAATAAATTCTCTCCTTTATAAATTTCCCAGTTTCAGGTATTCTGTTATAAACAACAGAAAACGGACTAATGCACAAGCCAAGCTCACATTGCCTCAGGTAACTTGCAAATCTCTCTTTCTAGATGGCCCTTCTCTTAGATAACCACCATGGTACCTCATTTCATTCAGATTTCTGTTCAAACGGAACCTTATCAAAAAAATAACTGCTCCCAAACTATTTATAACAGGAATAGCATGTGCAAAGGTGGATAAGTACAGTAAGAGCAAGCAAAGCTCATCTGAAGAAGTTAAAGAACTTTTAAGTAGAACTATTAGAACACATTAAGCAAAAGGAGAGGAGTGAAAAAGAAAGCTAGATAAGATTTGCTTTATGCATTAATCTTTTTCCTAAACACAAAGTATCTTGCTAGTCAAGAACTTCTTAAAATGTCAGTCTAGGGCCGGCCCTGTGGCTCACTTGGTAGAGTGCAGTGCTGATGGCGCTGAGGCAGTTGGTTCAGATCCTATATAGGGATGGCAGCTGCACTCACTGGCTGAGCATGGTGCAGACCACACCGTGCTGAGGGTTGCAATCCCATTACTGGTCAAAAAATAAATAAATAAATAAAACGTCAGTCTAAAATATGAACAATAGATTTTAATATAAACTATGGATGTAGAAATATTTAGGAATCAACAGCAATAATATGGTGTGGTAGCACTGAACATTTAAAAAATCAATGAATTCTAAAGAAATACTTGATTAAAACAACTTTTATTTGAGATAATGAAAAAGTTCTGAAGATGGATAGGGGTGTTGGATGCAGAACAATGTGCATGTACTTAATGCCACTTATATATACACTTGAAAATTATTAAAATGGGAAATTTTAATGTATGTATATTTTTTCTGCAATAAAAAATAAAATTAAAATATAGACCAAAAAACACAATAAAGTAATAGAATTTCTTTTTTAAATCAACTTTAAATTTTATTAAAAATGGGGATTAAGAAAGTATGGAGTTAAAGTATGAGGTTATTCATAGATTTCTAGTTTAAATAATTACATGGGGCTGATTTTCAGATGCTTTTGATATATAAGTGGAAATGTCAAGCAGTCAGATATGGAAATCTGAAGCTTAGAAAAGGGTTTGTATTGAAAATAGCAATATGGGAGTTGTTGACATGTAGATGGTAATTAAAGCCTGGGGAATAAATAGGATTGCTGTGGAAAATATGAAGAAACAAAAAAAGTGGATTCAGAGAATCCTGAGCAACATTAACATCTAACAGGAAGGTAGAGAAGGAGAATGCAAATGCATGGAAAACAGAATACCTAACAGAAGTTGAGTGTTTCAAGAAGGGAGAAGTTGGGTGAAATTATGCTGAGAGGTCATACAAGATAATATTTGTGTCTTTTTATTCAGTGACAAAATAAATGCTGTTAATTTTTTAAAAAGCACTTTCAGGGGAGTAATAAGGATTAAAACAGAATGGGCCAGTAAGTAAGTGGGAAGTGAAAAGATGGAGGAAAAGCAATTTAGAATACTCCTTAAGTTGTTATGAAGAGAAACAAGAACTAAGCAGCAGCTGGATTACTAGAGGGAGTCAAGAAGGGCTTATTTTTGTTAAGGCGGGAAAGAATTAAGCATGGATACATTTCATGTAGAGATGCCTGTAGAAAGACAAAGTTTCAGATAAAAAGAGAATGCTCTGGATTGATATTCATGATCTTTGTTTGACAAGAGGAGACCCACTACCTTCATTCTAAGGAGGAAATGATGTCTTAGAACTAAAAACTAAACCAGGAGTGTTGGTTGGTTGTTTGCTTCTCACAAATCCATAGTTATTATTATAGCACAATTAGCACCTGTGAATAAAATATTCAGTAATACCTAAAATAATTTTTAAATGCATATAATTTTACTAAAATATTTTATTTGGATATTATCAAGTTGGTTTCTGTCTCATCTTTCTGGGTGTTTTCCATTTTACTTCTAGACACATAGGACAGTTGATTGCTGTTCTCTGAATAGACCATCTACTCTTCTATTCCAGTACCTATTTCCTTTGACAGACCTTATTTATTTTTTTTTTGGTTAATTACTTTTTTTTAATTTACGAGTAAAAATTATATGTATTTATTATTTACAACATGTTTTGAAATGTGTATACATTGTGGAACAGTTAAGTCAAGCTACTTAACATGAATTAACTTACAGTCAAGCTACTTAACATGAATTAACTTACATACCTATCTTTCTTTTTTGAGGTGAAAACAATTAAAATCCCCTCTCTTAGCAATTTTTTTAAATTATGAATATTCATGAGATACAAAGCTAATTGTCACCCCTCAGTGACCATGATGTGAGGTCCAGATTCATACTGGCAGTGCACCCATTACCAGAAATTACTTTTGTACCCTGTGAGCCCCACCCAATTATCCCTCAACCTCCCTACCCCTCCCCCTTTCCCCCCACTCCACTTTGTAGCCTTAGGAATGTTCCCTCCCTCTGTAAGACCGTAGCACTACTGTTGTCTTTCTTTCCTTACCTCTTCCTCTCTTAGCTCCCAAATATGCATGAGCACATGCAGTATTTATCCCTCTGTGCTTTGCTTATTTCACTCAACATAAGTTTCTCCAGGTTCATCCATGTTGTTGCAAATGGGAGTATTTCAAACACAATATCTTGTTATTAACTACAGTAACCATGTTGTACTATTGATCTCTTGAACTTATTCCTCCCATC
>NW_007727746.1:0-388 GCF_000696425.1 Galeopterus variegatus | reverse complement strand
TTGTTATTGGTCTGTTCAGGTTTTCTATATCTTCTTGGTTTAATTTTGGAAGCTTGTGTGATTCCAGAAGTTTATCCATTTCCTCCAGATTTTCGAACTTGTTGGCATATAGCTGTTTATAGTGGTCTCGGATAATTCCTTGTATTTCACTTGGGTCAGTTGTAATATCACCTTTTTCATTTCTAATTTTTGTTATTTGAATCTTCTCTCTTCTTTTTTTTTGTTAGCCATGCTAGTGGTTTGTCGATTTTATTTATCTTTTCAAAAAACCAATTTTTTGATTCGTTGATCTTTTGTATTGTTTTTTGGGTTTCAATTTCATGAAGGTCTGCTCTGATGTTGATGATTTCTTTCCTTCTGCTAACTTTAGGTTTGGATTGTTCTTGTT
>NW_007727745.1:362724-374754 GCF_000696425.1 Galeopterus variegatus | reverse complement strand
CTTTCCGAGCTGTCACTGGCCTGGCCTTGGGAAGAGAGGCTGCCCTCCTTGAGGCACCCCATGGAGGACACAATCAGTACCAGAGTTTACAGAGAGGGAGGGTAAAGCCTCAGTCTCTTCCTAATCTGCACAGACTGTTTTGGATATTTCTGGGTGGGTAGTTCCTTCGCATGTTTCAGAAGAGGTTTATTGATTGGGGGGTTATACATCAGACCTTTGGTTTTGGTCTTATTTTAGGGGTTGTTTGGGGGCCCAAAGGTGGTCTCAGCCTCACATGGGAAAGGGATGGGTAGTATTTGGGGCTTTTCTGTTGTACTCTTGTGGGGGGATCGTTTTGGTTTTGGTTTTGTTTCATGTTTTTCCCCCTCCATGAGCCGGAGTCGTTTCATTTGGTTTCTTTCCACAGTGTGGACAGTGCCTGAGCACGGCACTCGCCAGAGGGACTTGGGGCTGAGTATGCCCCAGGTCCCAGACATGGCGAAGCAAAGAAACTGTTCTTCTGGTTCCTGCCCAACCTTGGTGGGGCGAAAACCCTCTCTAGGAGGAGGAGGGTATTGTTCAGGAGCCAGGCTTTTGGTGAGAAGGCAGCTCCCAGGCTGTTGGTTGACCACCATTCTGTGTTATGTTCTCCCCCTTGGGCAGAGCCAAAGCCTTACCTACGAACTTTGGAGAAGCAGCCTGGGACCAACCGGGTCCCAGGGCCAGACTGAAGCAAACATCACCAACCACCCCCTTTGGCCCGCTGGCAACACCACAGGTGCCCAAGAAGGTGGAGGATCCCTGTGCCTGGAGCTAAGCTGGTCTTCCTGAGGGGCGGTGCCCCAGTAAAGAGAGAAGCAAGAGAATAAAGTTCCCTGCGGGTCCTCTGTCAACTTTGGGTTGTGTTTTTCAATTGTTGACATTTCAGAGGGGACTCTTCAGAAGCCCTACCGGCTTCTCCGAGGACTCACCCTTTGCTGGGAGTGGATTTCCACATGTGCCTTTGATTTCAGACAGATCAGGCTTCACAGCCACCGATTCAGCTGCCAGAATCCCTGGACTAAGGGTTGGTATTTTCTACAGAGGAGCAAAGGCCCTCCCTCATCCCTGCTCCCCACCCAGGCAAATCAGCACGGGACCCTCCCCTGCACCAGATCCCACAGGCCTTGCCTGGGGGTCCCCAAGCCCTTGTCCCTCACCATACACTGATGCCTGGCAGCTATAGCAAACTGCTCGTGTTCTTTGTCGAAGGGCCATGGTGAGATTGTTTTGTTTTCTTTTGTTTGTGAGTGTAAAATTAAAATTAGTTATTTTCTTCTGCTGGACAGTATTAAATAGAGCAGGATGTTGAGTTAATCTGCTAGATTGCAGTACTAATGGTAGTGGTTTAGTGTCTTCCTATTAATATTATTTTTACTTATTTGAACAATAATGATAAAGAAGTGGTTCATTATTTTTTAACTAATGCACTTTAAATAAGGTGGAATGGAAAGATTCCTGGAGAGCAAAGTGCATTACTTAAAGATGCAGTATATACTTTTCTCATTTTTAAACAGCACATATTTATTAAAAGAAAAAAAGTAATTTATGATTATTTAAAATAAAATTTAAAAGTAGCGTGACTGTCGGGTTACAGGACCTTCCACGTAGCTATCTTCCATGGGAGGGCCCCGCGGCCCCGCTCCTCAGATGTCTGCACTGAGCCAGTTCAATCACTAGTGCGCCAGCCAGGCCAGGACGGGGTGCAGCGCGTGTCTGCCAAGCACAGAGCATCTCAGTGGGACTGGACCACAGGGCTCCCCAGAGCCTGCCTTCCTGCTCTTCCCCACCATCTGCACTGCCCCTCAGGGCTCTCTGCCACCCCATTCTCCCAGCCCCCCAACCACCCCCTCTCCTTGATCCCCAGTGCTCTGAGTGAGAGAGTCATTAAAAAGGCAGGACAGGAAGGGACTCAAAGGTCACTCCATCCCATCCCTTCCTGTTACTGCAGCCCAAGGACAGGAAATGACTTTGTCAAAATCACACAGCTCATTTAATGGCAGACCTTCCCACTGCATTAATCCTGTGCTCCTCCCACCCCCATTATAGTTTATTGTGTGGTCATCATGTTTACATTGTGACATCCAGTCCCAAGGATGGCTGGGAGTTGCTCAGGCATCTCAGAAAAGTGGGGAATGCTGCCACCTGGTGACAGCATGTAGGTTTGGACAGTGAACAGGGATCACCATGCCCTAGTCTTCGCACCTTGCCCCCTCACAGTACCCCTAACTTGCACAGCACAAACCTTGCAAACCCAAAGAGAATATTAATACTTGAAGCAAAAGGGTGCATGACAGTCCTCAGACGTGGCCAGGGGATGCCAGGCCTTGTGCCCCTGGACTCCCTAGCCTTCCCCAGGGCAAGAAAGCCTTTCCCTAGAGCTACTGAGCTGCTTTGTGATGTTGGAGGGTACTACTGGCAGCAGGCAGAGAAGGGAGGGGGCCTGTGGCTCGGACCCATCTGGAGGAAAACCAGATCGGACTAAAAAAGGAAAAAGAAAAATGAAATCTCAGTAGTGTCCAAACCTAGTTTTCCATTAGTTGCAATTGAAAATGTGAAATGACATTGTATTGCTGTATACTGCAACTTTAATCTTAATGAGCCCTTCTGAGGTCATTATTGAGGTTTATATAATGCCTGAAGATGCATCATTTGGTGCTTTGTTTTTCTTTCAGTTTAAAGACCTTTTTCTTTCATTAGAAGGGGGAAAATGTTTTCATCTCTCTCCCACCTCGTCCCTCTTTGTAAACAGCAGGCCTAGCTGTATTGCCCCGTTCCTCCATGCCATTCCGAAGTGTGGGAACTTGGGGGCTGCAAGACAGAACTGCAAGGAGGCAGCCCTGAGCAGCAGGTGTGCCCTATGCTCAGGGCTGTGGCTGGGCCCTGTCTTGCCAGGCCTCAGCCTGTCCACCCCCAACCTGGCCCCAAAGGTTTCTCTTTCTTCCTCCTCAATTCTCCATCTTGACGAAGGCATTATATAGAATCATTTTAATCACTTGCAGATGTTAGAGCAGCATATTTTACTGGCATTTATATCCATTGCTTTCCTCAGCAAGGCATGTTACTACTTTTATCATCTAAGGAAAAAAGTCAAGGGAATTTTGGTCAAACATTATTTTCCTATTACTAGTATTTGCGGAGTAGGCATAGAACTATTTAAGTTTAGACCTTGGTTTGGTAGTTTTTGTTTTTAATGGGGAAAAAAAGATAGCCTGTTTTTGTATTTAACTAATATATTATTTCTTTAAGGTTACTCACCTCCCCTGTCCCCTCTCTCCTCACAATACTTTGCATTCTCAATTGAAAATGAAAACAATCTGAGAGACAGGAAACGTGCAATATTAGCAAGAGGGATGCCAGGGCTTGTTGGGAACAGCTGAGGGAGAGCCAGTGGCCAGTCTGCAGAGAGCAGGAGGTGGGGCCCTGGAAGGAATTGTGATTGTGGATCAGATGGGTGGGTTGGCGGGGTTTGATCTTTCAGCCCTCTCCCCAGTCCCTGGCAAGATGGTAGGGGTCCCCACCAGTGGACAGCCCCTTTTTCTACTGGGTGTTGCCCACCAGAGAAAGGGATTCAGGGAAGTGGCACGGGGCTCTTGGCCTCCTGGGGCCCCAGTCCCTGGAGCAGAGTGAGGACATCCAGGAACCATTCCTTGTTTTCATTTCTGTTTTGCAGCCAGCTGCTCAGAGAGACCTGTCCTAAAAATTATTCCCAACAGCCCTCTCTCACCCCAGCCTCCTGATGTTTGGACCATGATCCTTTTGATGTATGTTTGAACCTTTCTAAAACTGTATAACCTCAGTTCAGTTTGTGAGCAGGAACCCTAGATGTAACCCCATCTTTTTGGGGGGGTGCAGGTGCCTTGAACCTTACACACCCCCTTGAGATACCAATTCCCGTAGCCTGCATCAGACATCCCTGGGGCAGAGCCTGGGCCCGCCATTCATCTCAATGATTTCCACCTAAGGAGTAAGCCCTGCCTCTGCTCCACACCCGGACAGGCTGCAGAATTCTTCTCCGAGAAGAATCTGAGTCTACTCAGGTCTCTCTGCAGATAAAACTTCCCACGATAGGTACCGAGCCAGCTTCCTCCTTCCTTGGCGCTGGTAGAGAGAGCAGCAGGATGAGAAGTCCCTGGGTCCAAGCCCTTGCAGCTCTACACCTCAGGGCGACAGGGGCATCCTTGCTGGCTTATCCCCTCCACCTCCAGTACTGTACACTTGCTGCTCCAACCCCCTATTTGGTGAATTCTGTACAGATATGGATCTCCATGCCCGCAGTGGGATTGCACCCTGCGTGGGTCTCCCCCTTGGACTATATAAATCTACGTATTCAGTCTTCGAGAATCTTGATGCAGAGCTCTCTGGAAAGAGAACCGTCCACATTGCTAAAGTTAAGATTCCCTCACTTTTTTGAGGGCCGTGTGTTGACAAAGCATGTATGTGTGCGTGTGTGTGGGTGTGTGCGTGTTGGTAATTTCCCACTTGAACTAAACAACATGGGGTTACAGAAGTACTGGGCAGGCTGTCTCCATTGAACAAGTCCTTGGCATTGGGCAGGTCCCAAGGGACTCGCAGCTTCTGGCAGCGAGTGTGTGTTAGTCACACATAATTCTGGCTGGAGAGTGCAATGTGTCTTTAATTTTTTTTTTTTAATATTTTATTATGTAGTTAGTTGGAAACTTCACACTGGCATTAACAGTTCTAGCAGAAGCAGCCTAGGCCATTGTCCCAGGCTCCAAATTGAAGGCGTGGAAAAGAGATGCTGCTGGGTGTGGAAGCGCTGAGTCGGTTGAATCAGGCCACCCACCTGCAGGTGTGTTGTGGGGCAGACTGACGCCCACCCCTTCTCATCCATGCCATCAGTATGAAAATCCCCATGTGACAGAAGAGCTGCTGGCCCCTGGGTGCTTGTTTCTGAGGGTGGGCCAGGCTGGTCAGGTGAGGACTGCTTAGCTAACAGGCAGGTGCGTGTGCATCTGCTCCTCTAATCTCGACTGCAGGGCCTGACTGAATGGTTAGAGAGCTCCCCTGGACCTTACTGAGTTTTATGGCTAAATCATCATCTTTGTTTAGGGCAGTCTCATGTCTCTGGTTCCTGAGCTCTGTGATCAGAACCAGTGAGAGGACAGGGTCAGTGACCTACAGCCTTGGGGAGAAACAGCCCAACTGATTTTAACATCCCTCCTGCTTTGTCCTGTGCACCCAGGACTCCAGGCCACAAGGTGGGCACATTGGTGCTTATAGACTGGGTGGTGGGCTCTACCTTGCAAGACCTTGATCACAACCTATAAGGTTGGGATTAGCATGTGATCCCCCTTCCCCCATCCTATATTTTTAAATCTCAAGTTTGCACTTGACCTTGACAATCAGCCCCCTCTCCCATCCCAGTCCTAGAATTGAGTGGCCTTAGAGATTGGGGTCCCCTGCACTGCAGGTCCCCTGCCTTGCTCCCAGTTCCATACTGGCCGAGGGCTGGACCTCAAGAGGTGTGTGTGTGAGAGAGAAAGAATTGTTCTAGAGCATAAGGATGGATCAAGCATGTTGGAGGCAAGTGAGAGGAATGTCAGTGAGATGCTGCGTGCATGTATGGAGTGGCTGGGGCTACCATCCCTTCACTGGGAAGGAGGCTTCCAAAAGAAGGTGTCTTCTAGGCAGAAAAGGTGTTAGAAGGCTGAAAGAGGGTTTGGAGTTTTGTCTTTCTTGATGAGAAAGAAGAAGTCAATTCTGAGTGTTTCCAGAAGAGAGCAGGTAGGAGGGAATTTAGTGATTCAGCACTCAAGGGTCCAGCTAGAGCAGTTAAAAAATCCTCCAAATTTGGCGATAGAAGAAACTGGCCAGAGAAAAATTCTACTCACTGGGTCATAAGCTGGGTCCCCAGCAGGTCTCAGTGAATGGTTCTGGGGAGGGGAAGTTGCCAGAAACAAAGCAATCTGAGTTTGGAGACCCTGCTTCCAGACTACATACATCCTTCTCCCAGGTTCCCAGCTGATTTTCCCCACTTCCCTATGCCCAATCCAGACCCAGCATCTAAAGCTGTATGGATCAATTAGAGACCAGTAACCATGACAGGTCATGCAATAGGGACCCATGATCCCCAGACTGGGGGCTCAGGGTCCAGACTCCACCTGGCATATCTGGGAGGAAGACAGCTTTGGTTGCCTTTCCTTTGATGTTATTCTTAAATATCTCTGACGACACCTGAGTGCCTCAGCTTGCTGAGTCTGCCTCCCTCCCTGGTGTGAATGAGAACCAGGGAAATGCACACACACCCATGGTTATGCCCTTCTGCTTTTTAGTGGCTTACAACCAAGGCACACTGCTCAGAAGAGTTTATTTCAGAGAAAGAAGGGTAAGCAACCACCATTCTTGAATTTAAACTTGTTTTCTGCAACAGGTTTTCTTTAAATCCAGGACACGGTATGGAAAATGGGTTTCCCTGCCAGGTACTGAGAGATCTGCAGCAAAGTGACTTCTGAGCAGGGTAGACATTGAGTGACAGGTCCCCAACACATGGGTATGTGGACTGCCTGGTTGGATGTGGACCGCCTGGTTGGATGTGGACTGGTGGACGTCTGTGGGGCTCCAGAACTCTGGGGGATTACTCATGAGGTCCACTCAAGCCCTTCCACTTAGTGGGCTCTGTGGGATCAGGAGGAGCCCTTCCTCTGGGTTTTTCCCTCTTCCCACCTCAGCAGAGAAACTGGAGAAAAGGACATTAAATTCAGTTCAGTCAGTTTGAGTTGCTAAAATATTTCGAGGATCAATGGTGGTGCTAAACTATCTCCATGTCTCTAATATTTTTAATAGTGGGTGTTTTTGAAATCTTATCACAAAAATGCAGTGTCTTTGGGGAAGGGACCCAGCCCCTTGGCCTGCCACTTTCCAGGTGTCTTTTATCATTTTAATTGGACTCTTTGGTCTGCAGAAATTATTCTGTCTTGGCATGCTTCTAGACTGTAAGATTTGGGTTGTTTTGTTACGTATTTTGTTTATGTTTACATGCATCTTGTATTTCTCTGAAACTAAATAAAGTTTTTGGCCTTTTTAACTGAACAGAATCACCTCTTAATTCTGTCACCAGAAAAGTCATCCAGCAGAACAGCAAAAGTCCCATTATCCCAAATGCAGCATGGACTCCAGGATCTCAGGGATCTCTCAGAGGACACTGGGTTGGGGAGCCCATTATTGTTGGTGAGAATGGTGCTCAGGCTCCTCCAGGTCCTTCCCCACCTTCAGGAGACTTTTGGGGCAGTGACCAAGGCTTTGACAGGTGCAGATCTTGGCCCACATCCAGCAGGCCTAGCTGGACCCTCAGCATGGACACCCCCACCCCCCGCCCCTCACCTACTTTTGCTTGGACTCCAGCAAGCAGAGCAGGGTGGGTCTGGTGTGGGGAACAGCCCATGGCTGTTCAAGGCCAGACAGAGGCCGGGTCAACAGCATCCTCCCAGGAGAGAGTGGGGAGGCAGGCATCCCAGGTGCCCCCGAGGCCTAACCCTGCCAAATGAGAACAATTACAATGCTGTGCCTGGACCTCGGGGCCAATTTGGCTGCCTCCTCCCATACCACACCACCCCAAGCCCAGCTTTTCCTGCCACCCAGATGTACTCAACACATCTAGGTTTCTCTAAAGGTCTCTGTTCAGAGGCCTCCCTTTTCTTGCCAGCTGCGCCACCCATCTGATATTGGCCTCTGCAGCCACAAGTGGAAACACAGTTCCGTGCCAGCCACAGGTCAGGGTCTGATCCTGGGGAGAGGGATGGGGAGGCCCTGTTCCTGGGGAGCTCAGCCAGCCCCTCGTGACCTGTGAGGGGGACCTGTGTCATCCCCCCACTGGCCCCTAGGTGGCACTGCCTGCTCTGCAAGGGTCTCAACCACATTGGGCCTGCTCACCCTTAAGAGGAAGCTGAGCATCCTCATGCACTCCCAGTGGTTCTGCCCCACCACACCCTGCTCCTCTCAGACCAGGGACCTGAGGCCACCAGAAAGGCGGCTGGCTTCTCCCTTCCAACTTACACAGCTCCCCTAACATTCTAGCCCCTGCTGTTCTAGCCCCAGGTCACTTTACAGCCCTCCACTCCAGGGAGACTTCCTTGATTGTCCCAGCCAACCTTGGGGCCTCAAAGGCCTCCAATGATCCCCAGAGGCTGGGGCCACACTCTTGACTCCCCCCTGTATCCAGGATGCCTGGCCCTCCCCCACCCCATGCACACACACATGCATGCTATGCTAGCACAGCCCTCAGGCTGGTATGAAATCACCTTTATTCACAATCACAGCGACCCAAGTTCACAAAGGAGGCAGCAGCTACCCCTGCACTAACAGAGATAAATACGACTGATGGCTTCCTCTCCCCGCCCCTCAGGCCATGCAGCTCCTGTACTTGAGGCCTTTCCTGCCTCTGGGATGGAGCCCCTGACCACTCCCACTGAAAGGGTCTCCCAGGGTCAGTGGCTGGGGACTAGAGACCTGCAGTGGAATGGTGACTTCCCCAAAGGCCAGCCTGGAGTCCTGTTCCCAGTGCTTCCCCATCACACACCCCACAGCAGCCCCTCACCAATGAACTCCCAAGAGTCATGCAGCAAGGCTGCCCCCTCCCCCAAACAGCCATTTTACAGAGGTGGAAGCAGAGGTTCAGAGGGACTCTGACTGGCCAGGGCCAGGACTGGAGCCCCATGCCCCGCCTGTCACAGGGAGAAGTAGTCTCTGGTGGGTGCAAAAAAGCGGAGGGCTGGGAGGCTGGGGGAGCCTAGGCCAAGACTCGGACCTGGCCCCGGCCCAGGACAAGGTGAGCAGGGCTGAGATGACTGTAACCCAAAAGCAGGTGTGGGTACTCCCTCCCCAGAACCCAGAATAAGAACCAAGTGCTGGGAGCCGCCCCTTCCCATCTTTCCCAGGGGTGGCAAGCCTTTCCTAAGAACAGGCTCCCTGCCCTATTAGGACAAGGTTCCCCCAGTCCTGTTCCCAGGCCCATGCGGGGTGCCTCTCCCTCAGCCTTTCTAGAAATTTTTATGTCCTTAGGGAGCAGGGAACTCAGGGTGGAAGGGCACTTTGTGGTGCTGGGTGATCTACCAGCCCCAGGGCACTAAAGAGGCTCAGTTTGCCTCTCTGTAAAATGGGCACAATTTGCTAGGTGGCCTCCCAATTTGGCCCCTTTTTACGGACTTCCAATTCATGGTTAGCAGGGCTGGCTATGAGCTTCGTGGCTGGAGTCTAGGGGAGACTTTGAGTGATGATTATCTCTGCAGCCCCCTCTCCTCAGACACCCCACATACCAGGGCAGCATTTCTAGGGATGCAGGGAATGAGAACTCACACCATAAACAAACAAACAGAAAAACCCAAAACCCACAAACCAAATAAATAAATAACTTAAAATAAGGAAAAAGGCTGACCTTAGCCCAGGAAACCTGCCCACCCCAATCCAGGGCCCTCGTCCCTCCTGGGCATGCTAAAGCCTCTGAGAATCAGCCTGGGCCCAGGACAGCACTGAGATGTGGGAGGACAGATCAGGGACAGTAGCTGTAAACCTGTCCTTAGAGACCTGACAACAGACAGACCCCACTCCCCAGTCCATTCCAAAGGGCAACCCTGGGCAACAACATCCAACAAGATGACTGGGGCAGAAAGACTATGGCCAGGAAGGGCTCCTCCCCATCTCAACCAGGGCAGAGGGCTAGGGACCCAGAACCTGGAGCCCTCGGCAGCCCGTCCATCCACTCATCCTGGGGGAGCAGGAGAGAGACATGGCATAGGGGCTGCAGCCTACCCAGGAGGAGAGGCATCTACCACCTCTTTGCCCAGCTGCTAGGCCCAGTGGGCAGGGAAGAAAGACAAGGTGGGCACGGGGCAGAGAGTGAGACAGCAGCTCAGGGGCTGCCCGCCCAAGGCTGCTGTGGAGCAGGCTGTGCACTGCTCAGGGGCAGATGGCTGAGGGAGCAACGGCGGCTGAGATCAAGTCCACACTCCCCTAGCCAAGCCCCATGCCCTGGCGCTGGGCCGCAGCTGCCCACGGGAAGGTACATATTTTTTAATTCTCACAAAGGTGCCACATGGGCTTGAGGGACCTTCTAGAAATCTGCCCCAGGTGGGGATGGATTAGGACAGGCTGAGACCCCATTTAGCCTCTCAGCATGCGGGGAAGAGCTGAGACAGAGAAGAGAAAGATAGGAGTGCAGCCTCCTCCCCTCCCCTCTGCCAGGAGATGTGCGTCTGCCCCCGCCTCCCTGCCTGATATCCCCTCTCCCCCCAAACCTTCAGGGCCTCAGTTTCCCAGGTTTAATGGAGAAGGCAAAAGAGTTCCCAAAATGAGGAAGAGAAGGGGCCCTGTTGGCTTGGCTGGAGCTGGGCTGCGGTCTCAGAAGGTGGGTGTGCGGGGTGGGGCCCGCGGGCTAGGAGCTGCGGTAGGTCTTGATGATGTCCTTGATGGGGCGGCGGCAGATGGGGCAGCAGGCGTGCAGGGCCTTCTTGAGGCGCAGACCACAGGCATAGCAGAGGCACATGTGACCACACGTGTAGATGACCGTGTCCACTGCGTGCTCGTAGCAAATGGTACACTCATCACTCCACTGGCCCACACCTGGGGTCACTGGTGATTCAGGCAGGCTCACCGGTGAGTTGGGGGCCGTCCCTGGGGGCAAGAGGGCACCAGTCAGGAAGAGATATGGCCCAGACTAGCACTGGGTTCATGGGAAGAGAGCCCCCCGGCCCCTTGTGTTCCCCTCCATTTATTGGGATCTTCCTGTTTACCCTGACGACCCCACTTCTGGGGCACAAGGGACAGCAGCCCCATTCCAAGCGCACTCAGCCCCCAGACCAGGGCAAGGGTGGCCATGAGGCAGTGAGAGGAAAAGAAGGAAGAAGGGATGGAGGGAAGAAGGAAAGACACCCTAAGTCTTTTAAGGCAGGTCCCTCCAGAGCTACCCTTTGGCATTCCCTGTGTGTTTTTTAAAAAAAAAAAGCTCTTTGGAGAAAGCTGCCTAGCTTGGGGACAGGAGGGGACACACCCCAGAAATTGCCACTCCACAAGGATCACTGAGCCTGGCTCCTCTCTAGTCCCAGCCCTGACACAGAGGCTGCACTCTTGCCTCAGCCATGGAGTCTGGGGGTGGAAGGTCCAACACAGTCACCAGGGATTGGAGGGACCGGTGTACTTACCGCTGGCAGAGCTACCCAGAGGTCCAGAGCTGCACGTGCTGAGCAAAGGGTCAGAGAGGCGGCTGCCCAGGGCACTGGGTGAGGTTGGTGTGGAGGCAGGGGAGCAGGGGAGTGATGGGATGCCCCGCTCTGCCAGGATGGTGGAGCCTACAAAAGGGGAGGCAGTGAGGGACATGCTAGCCATCTGGAGACCTAAACAGAAAGCTCGAGTCCCCACCCCTTATAGGGGTGTTCCCACACCTGCCAAAACAGTACAGCACTGGGCTCAGGACAGGACTTCCCAGACTGGCTCTGCACCCAGCCCTGCTCTGTTCTCACCCACAAACTGGAGGGCCACCTCACACTCTGGTCTTCCTACATCAGCAGGCTCCAAACTAGCCCCTCCACCCTCCCATGTACCCTTCACCTTCAGGATTCCCCAGGCCAGAGAATAAAGTCACCATCTCCCCTGCCCTCACCTCACCCTCCTATTCAGAGCCTGGAGCTGTCCATCACTGTCCCCAGATATTGGCACTGGGTCTGCATGGCACCTCTAAAATGCCCTCACCATCTCCCACGTTTATTCTGGTCCTACATTCTTTCCCTCCTTCCTTCCCTCACTCCTCTCCTTCCACTTCTCTCCTCACCTCCCTCTGCCCCTCCTTCCTTCTCTCCTTCCTTCAACAAATCCTTACTGAGGGCCTACAAGGTAACAGGCACTGTGTATATACATAAAGCTGGGGACAGAACCCTTACCCTCAAGGAGCTTACTGTCCATGAAGCCTCTTGGGGTTGTCCTCAAACCCCCTCCTCTGCGAAGCCTTGACTCTCCCCAAACCACATTACTCCATTTAGCACCAACCAGCCATACACTCTT
>NW_007727745.1:360596-362146 GCF_000696425.1 Galeopterus variegatus | reverse complement strand
GAAGCCTTGACTCTCCCCAAACCACATTACTCCATTTAGCACCAACCAGCCATACACTCTTACAGACACAGGACTGAAACACCCAAAGCCTGGGCTATCATTCACTCTTTTCCCAGGAATCCAACTTTATTTCTCCAGTTAAACCATGAGTGTTCTAAGAATAGGAAACCTTATTCACCTGTCACTCTCCCACAAGTACTAACATAACTCCCCGAACACAAGTAGGTGCTCAATGAGATCTTTTTTTTCACCAGTAGTTATTACTAATTGATTTAACTGTTATTATTTCTAAGAATATTCAATACATGCCCATAGGGTTTCTCTTACTGTGTTAATATTTTTCAAGTTTATTATCATCTCCTTTCAGAAATTCATACCTGCTATTTACTTTTCTTGCCTTAATGCATTGGCTAGCATTTTCAGAACAGTGTCTGTCAGGCATCCCTATCATATTCCTGACCTTAATGAGAATATTTCTAATGTTTCACCAGTAAGTATGAAATTGGCTATAGGTGTTTTGATACATGTGAATGAAGGAAATATCCTTTCATTCTTAGTTCACTTAGGCATTCCACGAAGTCAAGCATTCCTCTATAAGGTAAACAATGACTCTTCACACATTGTCACTGGTTTCTTTTTCCTTTAGTCACTCAGGATCTCCTAACACCAATTTGCTAGTTGAGATGCCCAATTCTTCAAACAGCTCAGGAGCACTGTTTTACTTATATTGAATTCTGAATGGTTATTCTTCAATACCCACTTTAGCCCACTTATCTCTTGGGACAGATAAATCCTGAATTTTTTNCTTTCTCTGAGAAGCAGTGTCTCCTGGTGAGTACAGCCAAATATCTTTTTACTTCAGCGTGTTTGTTTGTTTGTTTTTTGCATATCAGTCCAATTTCTTCTCATTCCACTATGAATTCTCACCCCGCCTTAATTCATCTTGATTTCTTTTCATCTAACCTGATTTCTTTTCATTCCTTCCTGCTTTATCTTCTCTAATCCCAACTTCTTAGTACCCCAGGCTCATTTCTTCTTCTTTCCCTCCCCCCCACTCCATCTTCATGTGGTCTCTTTCCAAAATTGGAAGTCCCCATTGATTTTATGGGATTTTTGCAGACTCTCCCACACTCTCACAATCACCAACAGCATCACATAAGCACACTTGTAGTTACTCACATGTGCCTATACACAGTACACCAATCTTACAGAGTAACTCAGCTCACTCCTATAAACACATCTTATCTACATTATTAGTCTCCTGGGCTGAGGACTAGGATAGGGGCTATGAGACTAGGGGTCTCCAAACTTGGCTAAGCACACTTGCTTTAAAAAAAAAAAAAAAAAAAGTCACGCCCAGAACCTATCCAAAATCTTCAAAACTGGAGTCTCCAGAGGTGAAATCCAACAATCTGCACTTTAATAGCTTCTCCAGGTGAGATTAATAAAACCAGCCCAGTCTAATACAGCTGGTTAAGAGACCAGCACTTGGAAAGCATGAATACCTGCTCACTCTGGGGTAACAGAGGTCCCAGGAAATGCTTTGTGAA
>NW_007727745.1:358058-358893 GCF_000696425.1 Galeopterus variegatus | reverse complement strand
AAGGGTCTCCTTTCGAACGGTAACTCTGCAACTCCATTTCTCCCAAGGCTGCCTGCTCAGAGGTTCTCCATGGCCCCAACAACCCAGGGGCTCACAACCATCCTTAGAGGCGAGGGCCTGTATTTCCATTTTGGAGAAATGGAAACCGAGCCTCGAAAAGTTAGCTGCTGTTGGAAACAATATTTTTCTTATTTTTAAGTGGCTACTGGGGGTGTGTATCTGGACTGTGTATGTGTCTGTGGAAGTGTGGGATCAGATTCTAAGAGTAAAACTCAGTAATTCACGCTTTTCTCCCCCGTCCCCAGGTAGGTCTCGTGACATTCACAGCCCTTGGACTAGATGATCGCGTCCCGCCCAGACCTCACTTCGGCGTCTGGGATTCCTTAGCAAGACCATAAAGCGCTGGGGATGGGAGGTGGGGTGCGCCCTCTGTGTCCCCTACCGGCTGGGTCTGGAGAGGGTCTGGAGGGGCACTCACCGAGGATGCGGATCTGCGTGACGGCGCCGTGCAGGCCGAAGAGCATCCAGAGCGGCTGCGAGGCGTCCACGCACAGCTGCATGCCGGCGGCCGCGCCGTTGTGGCTGAGGTGCAGCTCGCCGTCGGCGTTAACCACCAGGCCCAGGATGTCGCCGCTGTGCAAGGGCCCGGGCACGCGGCACACGGCCCAGAACTCCTTGCGGTCCACCAGGGCCTCGGGGCTGAAGGGCAGGTCGGCCGGCCGCAGCGTGCCGGGGTCGCACGTGGTGACGCCAAAGGAGAGCGCGCCGGGCCGCGCGCCCCCCGAGCGCGTGACCTTGACGAAGATGGTCTCGGCCACGCGCACGGGCCGGCTGG